>NW_011966786.1:2177-21920 GCF_000949405.1 Vollenhovia emeryi | reverse complement strand
GCCGCTAGGCCGACGCATCTTACCGCGCGCTTACATTCGCCAGTAGGTTGGGCTAATACGGCGATTTTTAAAATTTCGTATCTCGATAACTATTCGTCCAAGCGCAAAATAGTACAATACTTTTCTGTTTGTCTTAGTCCCCTCTACCTTCCCATGACCGGAAGTCAATATATTGCGTAGCACCCTGTATAATGACGAAGAACTTGGTTCAGAAGTAGAAACTGATGAGGTTGAAGAAGGATTTAAAAAATTTGTTGTGGTTGATTCATGGGAAAAAGGTTAAAAATCGCAAGAAAGACTTTGATGAAATGATGGTGAGACTGATAAGGATGGTGCACTGATGCAGTACATGTCAGGTGTAACATTAACATTTGATATGATGTGTGGGTGGTTTGCTATTTTTTGTTCCATCTGCTTTTTTGTGGATTTTCTTATATTTTCTGTAACTTTGTTATATTTCTTTCCTTCATTATGTTCATTATTATATCGGCGGAGAAAATTTTTGTATTTAAATCGTGGAGGACACCACTAGTTGACACAAGTAATTTGTGCAATTCATTTTCGTTATCTATAATAAAAATCAGTATTTAATATTTTTTATTGTATAGATTTGTATATATTTGTATTTGTTGTATATATTGTATATATTGCATGTATTGTATATATTGTATATATTTTATATTATACAATACATAATAAAAGTTATTTTTAAGATAAAATAATAACTTACCGCTTATGTCAAGAATTTTTGCCTCAACCTTTGTTTGTTTTTGTGTTTTAAAATCTTTCCACGTTAATTTCACTATTTCATTAATGCGTCTTGATTTTTTTGGTATTATTGATAAATTAATGACGTCTTTTTCTTTAGTTTTTAGCCACCAAATTAGGGCGAATTTCTTTTGCTTGGGCATAATGCGTATCTAAACATATTTACTTAAATATTAATTCTATATGTATGTATACACATATGTGTATAATTTACTTATTCTTATACAGAGTGAATTATACATCTTTTTACAAAAATCGTGAGAAGGTAAAACAAACTAAGATAAACGTGCGCGTGTGTGTGTTTATATGTAGATACGGTTAAAGATATATAAAACTATATTATAGTTTTCTTACTATTATAGATATTCGTATATTTTCTTGCTAGATATTCGAAGAGTACTCTCCGACGAAATCCCACGTATCGAAACTCTTATCTTTTAATGCGAAGGTTAGATACTTTCTTTTTTCATGTCAGTGCAAAACAATTGATATCGCAGTCAGATCCGTATTTATAAATACGATACAATTTCATATTGTAAATTGTAAATAAGCAATATGTCGTATAAATCACTTGAAGAAGTTTGCAAAAAACAGCAACTTCTCCGACTAAAGGCTATTCTGGAAGATAGAAATTGTAACGATCTTCTATTAGGCCAGAATAATCAATTTGCATCACATAATCTAAAGTAATTATTACTTTATAATCTATTACTAACCTAATAAATATAGTGGAATTTCCTTGTGTTACATTCTTACAAGCAGTTGTCATGGAATTAATATCACATAATATTATAACTAACAACCGCTTGCGAGGTGGACAAGAAGTCCTACTACCCTGAAAAGAAAGGTTAAATCAAAGAAATATTTTCCACAATAATTTATTATTTACATTATTTATTTATATAATTTTTTATTTACATAATTTTAATATACATGATGCTCATTAGCATATTCCAATAATATAGCAATCCAAACGAAATAGAAGACGTACATGGGACAGAACAATTTATACAAAATGAAGAAAATGAATATGGGTATGAAAACAAAATGTAATTTAAGTTGTCCAAGCAGCCATACTAACAGAAAGTACGATTTTAGAAATGATGAATCCATTAATGAAGTATTTGATTCAACTTCCAAGGAAAGTGATGATGCGAACATTCATGACAGAATCTACGATGAAAATATTAATGATTTTGATAATGATGATATTAATGATGACCGAAATGACCCTTTGTACCATGGTGCTGAAATAACTGTGGGTGATAGCATGTTATTAATTTTATCTCTTCTTCTACATCATAATCTTACTATGGCATGTATTGCTGACTTAATCACAGTCATTGAATTCCATTGTTCTTCTCAAAATTAAAAAAAAATAGTTTGTATAAATTTCGAAAGTTTTTTCGCATAGGCGAAACTGATTTTGTTAGGCATTATTATTGTACAATTTGTAATCGAGAATTACAATCAATGCATGATATTTGTTCATTGTGTCATCAAAAAAATAATGCCTATTTTATCGAGCTATCTTGCAAAAATCAATTAAGAGAAATGTATGCAAGACCTTCCTTTTATGAAAAACACCAAAGTCGATTTGAACGCCCGATGCAATTACCAGGAAGTATAATGGATATTTATGATGGACAACTATATCAAGAATGGATAAATAATGGATTTCTTCGAAATCGTAACAATATATCTTTCATGTGGTATACTGATGGTATTCCAGTTTTTAAATCATCCAAAATAAGCCTTTGGCCATTATATCTAACGATTAATGAATTACCTTTTAAAGATAGGAAAAAAAGAGGGAATACTTTACTTGTCGGATATTGGTACAATAATAAAAAACCACAGATGAATACATTTTTATATAAATTTATAAAATCATTACAGGAAATTGCTACAGGCATTCAAGTCAGATTATCTAATAATAATCATATTATTGTTAGAGGAGTAATATTAATGGGAATTTGCGATCTTCCTGCAAAATGTGAATGTTTGAATTTTATTCAATTCAATGGTGATTACGGTTGTCATTCATGCTTATGTAAAGGTCAAAACATTGAAATTGGTTCGCAAAATCATGTACATGCTTTTCCATTTGAAAATGAATTAGTTTTACGAACATCTCAACAATCAATTGAATTTGCCAATAGAGCAAATTCAGACAAGCCCTTTATGGGAGTAAAAGGTCACACGGCCTTATCAAAAATAATGCCAGATTTTATTAATGGAATAGCAATTGATCGTATGTACTGCGTTGATGAAGCGTGATGAAGAAACTGATGATATTATTTTTTGATCAAAAATATTCTCATACTCCATTTTCTTTATATTCAGTTGTTGATGTTATTAATAGACGATTAACGAGTATAAAACCTCCAAAATTTATTCATCGTATGCCACGTACAGTTACAGATTTAGTGCATTGGAAAGCATCAGAATTAAAGTGTTTTTTCTTTTATTATTCTATTCCTGTTTTTCAAAATATAATGCGTGAAGATTATTTTGAACATTATGTACGGTTAGTTGTAGCTATAACTATTTTAAGTTCTGATCAGATTACGGACTTAATGATAGAAGTAGCTCAAGATTTATTACGACGATTTGTTCGTGAATTTCAAGATATGTATGGAATTCAATTTTGTTCCATCAATATTCATATGCTATTACATTTAGGGAATTGTGTAAAAATGTTGGGGCCCTTATGGGCTTACACATGCTATGAATATGAAGATTTAAATGGTCAGTTATTAAAACTAATCCATGGTACAGGTTACATAGACACACAATTGGCTAGTTCACAAGACCAATTCATCAAAATGATTAGAATATTAGAATTATTGCCAAACGTTGACATTCGAAACTTTTGTATGAGGAAAAAAACAGGTCAAAATTATACAACAGATATATCCACATTGTTATAGTGTTGGAAAGTATAAAATACAACCAATTACAGATGTCATTCAAAATGCATTTGATATTAGTGGAATACCATATGATAATTTTGCAATACATCAGTACTTAAGACTTCTTTACAATATAAACTTTATATATCTAAAATGTATAGTCGAGTTTTGCAAACTGAATCTTCTATAGTACAATATTATACAAATAATGAAAAGAAATTAGGTTCCATTTATTGTTTTGTTAAGCTTTCAAATTGTAATCAACTTATTTGTGATTGTTGCCGACAGCATTATGCAATTATTTACGAAATTATAAAAAACGATGTATTTACCACCGCAGGTAATCAATTTAATTATTCTACTATGGAAATTTTATATAATTGTTATATAACAAATAATTTATACGCTGTACCTGTCAATACTCTTATAACACCTTGTATTTATATGAACGTTGATAATCAAACATATGTTGCCATACCTATTAATACAAAAGAATTTGAATAAAAATAACTTGTCTAACTTTTAATTATAAAGTTATGTCTAGATCGAGGGGAAAACTGCTGACCAAAATCTTGTACACCAATGCCCACTAATGCCCAGTGGGCATTATTTTATTTTATTGTCTTATTTTATCTTATTTATCTTGTTTAATCTTATTTTATCTCATTTTATCTTTATAATTCCCCAGCAAGGCCTAATGCCCCAAAAATGCCTAGTAATGTCTAGTAATGCCGCAAATCTGTACACCACAATGCCTTCAGCGGTTTTCCCCTCGGTCTAGATTTAGAGAGAATTTCCTTTTTGTTTTATATAGCATGATATTTAGCTAGTTTAGATATTTAGTTAGTAATTAATACAGATTGTAATAATTACAATAACTATTTAATCTATTTAGTAGAAAATTTATTGTTACATTATATGTATAGTCATCGTAAAAAGATTTTGAAATTGGATGTTGTCAAGTTCCGTCGAAGTAAGTCTTTAAACTTTATTTATTATACATATAATAAATAAATATTTAACAATTAATAAATTGTGTATGCTGCAGTTGCAAAGATTTGTGAATACTTCTAATTAATATTTGATATCTTATTTTAAATTAAACTGATTAAATTACATACATCTTATTGAGCTAAATAAAATTCTATTTTATATGATTACATACTAAATAAATGAAACATATTAAATTTATATATATATATATTAATAAGATTTATGGACAAAACCGTGTAGGAGAAGTAGGTTTAATAGAGGTCTAATTTGAACCTACCGTTCCACTAACAACCTACATTTTAATTGGACCTACATTAATGATTAAAATATCGAGAGAATTTTGAGGTTCAAAGTATCACTAGGGTAAAAGTTGTAGAATTAAAGGTTCAAAGGAGGAGTAAAAGAATATAATATTATCAAAGTAGGTTATTGCTGGTCTATGTAGGTTATGTATGATAATGTCTAGAGTCGCCCCCTGGTGTCAGCGATAACACACCAGAGAGTGAGCATCTCAGACAGCAGAGACACACACGGTGATATATATAGTCCGTGACATAACGTATGTAACCCTAACCACAAGCCGAGAGTCATTGGCACGAATAAAGAACATTATTCGTTTAAACAAGCCTTCATTAACAGTCAGAGTCATTAACAACTCATACATGGTGCCAGGTGTGTAACAGACACCTGAATAGACTGTCCTGTGATACGTGTTGTAGCAAGGCCACAAGGGTGTTGCCGACGAGAATGGAAAACAACATATTTAAGCCGCCGGAGCCCCTGCTACTGGATGGGAATGTGTCAGACAATTGGCGTCGTTTTAGCCAAAAATTTGATTTATTCATGGAGGCAACGAATCTAGACTCGAAGCCAGAAACAAAAAAAATTGCCATGTTTCTGAACTTTGTGGGTGACGAAGCCTTGGAACTGTATAACACATTCCTGTTTCCAGAGGGTGAAGAAAAGACTCTCAAGTTAGTCAAGGAGAAATTCGAAGCATAGTGTTTGCCCCAGGAAAATGTAATATTTGAGCGATTCAAATTTAACAGTATTGCGCAGAAGGAAGGACAGACTCTTGACAGTTTTGTGACAGAGCTGAGAAAAGCTATGAAAACGACTCGTTATGCTGATCCAGATGACATGATTAGAGACCGCCTTGTAATAGGTATTTATGATAAACGAACTCAAGAAAAGCTGTTAAGGGAGCCCAAGCTAACCTTAAGCAAAGCCATTGATATTTGCCGGTCAATAGAAGTCAGCAAAGACCAATCGAAAGCTTTACAAAATGAGACAACCGTGCATGCTGTGAAGCCGGAGGATCAAGCGAGCAGTGTCCCCTGTAAATTCTGTGGGTACAAGCATAAGTTTCGAAAATGTCCGGCGTATGGAAAGACGTGTACCAGCTGCCAAGGTCGTAACCACTTTGCCAAGGTATGTCAGCAAAAGAAGAAGAAGAAGCCCGATCAAGAGCCAGATCAGAAGCAGAAGAAAGTTCATGAGGTAACAAAAACATCAAAGAAAGAGGAAAGCGAAGATGACAGCGAGGAGTATGAGGTCTACGTTGATTCGGTGGAAACAAAGAGATCAAAAGCCATGTGGACCAAACGAGTGCACATTAATAACAAGAAAGTAGAGTTTAAACTTGATACAGGGGCAGAAGTGAGCATTTTGCCTGACAATATTCTTAAGCGCATTGCACCACGTGCTAAGATAGTGGAAAGTAGTATGTTATTAGTGTCTTATGGTAGTTATGATTTTAGAATTAAGAGCCTCGGATTGGTCAAACTCAACTGTTGCGTAAAGAATATATGCGCTTGCATTACTTTTGTAGTTGTAAAAGCTGATAATCAAATCCCTTTGTTAGGCTTGCAAGAGTGTTTAACGTTAAAACTTATTAAGCGAATAGATGCAATTGAAAAAGTAATGTTTAAATCAGTTAATGATGTTGTGACTAAATATCCACAAGTATTTGATGGGCTGGGGAGGTTTCCTAATCAACATCACATAACTTTGAAAGAAAATGCCAAACCTCGTATTAGTCCCATCAGGCGTGTTCCTCAAATATTGCATGATCGTTTAAAAACAAAGTTAGTGTGATCTTGAGGAAAAAGGAGTCATTCGAAAGGTAGACAAGCCCTCAGAGTGGGTGCATCCGTTAGTCATAGTTGAAAAACCAAATGGTGATCTAAGGTTGTGTCTAGATCCTAAGGAGCTGAACGATACTGTTCAGCGGGAGCATTTTCTGATACCATCAGTAGATGAAATTGCAGGAAGATTGAGCAATAAACAATACTTTACTGTACTTGACATGAAAGACGGGTATTGGCAGGTTGAGGTGGATAGCCCTAGTGCTGATCTGTTAACATTTGGAACATCATTTGGTCGGTATCAGTTTGTGCGTCTGGCTTTTGGCATATGTTCAGCACCCGAAGTATTTCAAAAGAAAAATTATGAAGTATTTGGTGACATTGACGGCGTAGGAGTGTACTTTGATGACATAATTGTAACGGGATCGTCGGAGGGTGAACATGACAGAAACTTACAATGTGTCTTGGAGAGGGCATTGAAATACAATATTAAGTTCAATAAATCAAAAATACAATTCAAACAAAGTAGCGTCAAGTTTATGGGACAGATGTTTACCAAAGAGGGGATTCAGACAAATGGAAAATATATCAAAGCCATTACTGATATGCCGATCCCGGGGTCTAAGCTAGAAGTTTTAAGATTTTTAGGTCTGGTTAAGTTTGTGGGGAAATTTGTTCCTAATTTATCTACAATTACTGCACCTTTGCGCAATCTGACACGACTTGATGTGGACTGGCACTGGACGGCTGAGCATCACGAATCTGTCAAACAGCTCAAACATCTATTAACTACATCGCCTGTATTGGCATTTTCCGTTCGCGCCGTCCCACTAACCAACGAACGAGGGCGCTACGAGTGACCAGTTCGTTGCACGAAATGGCCGCTCGTGGCGATCATGCGCAGTGGTGGGAGAGTCTGGTTGCGAGGCGCCGGAAGAAACAGTTCGTTGACCTGCTTCTTCTTCTTGGGCTCTCTCGTGGACCGACAGGACGTACACACAGACTTGTGAAATTTCTATTCCCGCTGACTTTCTTCGAGAGGTGCGTTGGGGAATTAGAATTGGGCGCTGAGAGATACTGCGAGTCTGCTCATTATGCCCAGTTTGTCTCGTCCGGATGGAAAACTATGTAGTCGTGCTCCCGCACGCCTTGTGACAACAGAGTTCAAAAATTACCGCTTAAAAAGAAAAGCGGTACTTCCCGCGCTCCCCGGTGCCTTTTGCGGGCCTTGCACGCGTCACGTCTTCATTGTGTTCTGTTCGCTTTGATAGACAACAGTGTGTTCTTTTCAAGCTCGCGTTATGTCGAAATATAAGAATTCGAGATATGATAAAGAAGAGGAATCCCCTCGAAGACATCGCAGGAGAACTCATTCGCACAGGAAGAAGTCTCGCGACCGTTCTCGCGAACGCTCTCGCGACCGTTCTCGCGGGCGCTCTCGCAAGCGCTCGCGCAGGGAGAAGTCCATATCGTCAACATCGTTTCGGCGGTCCAGGGAGACATCTTCCCGCCCTTCTCTCTCCAATGAGAGTCTCAGGGATCTGTTAAATCAGGTTCGCGACCTCATCGCGCGTCAGGATGGCGAGTCTGACCTACAACCCTACGACGGATGCCGGGAGGTTATGTCTCCGTCTGAGGAAACGTCGCAGGTTAACCCTGTTCTAGGGACGGATGCCACAGAGCAAAACAAAGAAGGACCAACGGTCAGACCATCTGACCGGGGCGTCGTACCAGGTATGTCCTCTTGTAGACCCAGTTTTTTCTTTTCCGTTGTACGGTCGAATCTGGCGAAGAGAGGACATAACCGACGGTCTCTTTTTTGCTTTAACCTCTCCTCAGCTTTGGTCATACCAGCAACTACTGGGACCATTGGTGACGACTCCCCCCACAGGGTAGCTTTCTCGGATTCCCCTACCGGGGATCCTTTGGACCCGCAGAGCCAAAATCTTATTTCGGAGACGCAATCCTTGGCCACAAGGCTGTTCGGTCCCGTCCAAGCGACTCCTGTCTCATCTTCCTGGAACCAGGTCGTTTTGAGTTCGATCCAGACAGAGTCTCAAAGCGGGTTGAATAAAGAGACTCGCACCGAGCTTTTATCGAAATACGAGGTAAAAGAGGATCTAGAGGCACTGGTCCCCCCAAAACTTAATAAAGAGCTCACAGCGGCGTTGACTCCTGCTGTTATAAAACGAGACGAATATCAATTACTCTTACAAAAGCAGGTGAGCGCTTGTCTCAATGCTTTCGGTTCCGGCGTGTCGCTTCTTTTGAAGCCAGAAGCTCTGGAAGACCTCAAGGATAACGTCAGGTCAGCACTATCATTTTTTTCTGAAGGCATACACCTGCTGTCTGACCATCAGTATCGCCTCTCCTTAACTAGGAGGGCTTTCACGAAACCCTCACTAAATATCATCGGTAAAAACGCTGCCGAAACGGCAGCCGTGGATGAATTTCTTTTTGGTAAGAATTTTGCGGATACCCTTAAAGCAGCGCAGATTTGCGAGAAGACAGGTCGCGAGATGTCCAAAACCACCCTACAAGTAGGGAAGAAAACTCTGCAGCCGATTCGCCAGACGCCTCAACAGCGAAATCAACCTCCGACATCCAGGCCTCAGTATACGGGAAACCGGAAAGTCCCTGCTCGTCTGCCGGCGGCCCGTCAAGCAGGGACGTCTCACTACAGGAACCGCCATCATCGATCCCAGTCTCGGACTCGAGCGCGACATCGACGCTAAATAATGTAAGAACGGCTGGTCGTCTAGCAAAGTTTTACGAACATTGGCTGAGCATTACTTCCGATAGGCTAGTGCTGGACGCTATTCGGGGATACCACATCCCATTTAACCTCTCACCCCCTTTGAGACCCTCTCTCCCTGAACCGATATTTTCACAACGCGGATTGTTGCGACAGAGAGATAGAACGTTTGCAGCTCAAAGGGGCTATCGCGCCTGTAAAACCTCGGATTGATTAATTCCTATCGTCTTTTTTCCTTGTAGAAAAGGCATCAGGAGGTAACCGCTTCATTTTAAATTTACGAGAACTAAAGAAACATATTAATCCGCCACATTTTAAATTGGAGGATTGGCGAACGGTTATTTGCCGCATGTTTCCAGAAACACAAATGGCCACTCTAGACCTCGAAGATGCCTATTTTTTAATCCCAATAGCAGAAAACCACAGGAGATTTCTTAGATTCCAATGGCGGACAGTGACGTACGAGTTTTCCGCATTACCTTTCGATCTATCCACGGCCCCCTATATTTTCACGAAAGTGCTTCGCCCTGTAATTAAGTATCTCCGTGAAAAAGGGTACTAATCCGTGGTCTATTTGGACGATTTTCTCCTTTTAGGCTCTTCCGTCAAGGAGTGTCGAAATAATGTTTACGCTTCTATATCTTTGTTACAGTCTCTGGGTTTCATTATCAATTATTCCAAATCTCAGCTGGAACCGTCAACAACACGCAAATATCTTGGATTTAATTTTGATTCGTATAGACAATCCATCGCCATTCCCACTCACCGCCGAGAGAATTTATTTCACCTAATAGACAGTATGTCTCATAGGTCGAAATGCTCTATTAGGGAATTCGCTAGTCTAATTGGATCACTTATCTCGGTGTGTCCAGCGGTCCAATACGGTCTCCTCTACACTAAGGATTTAGAGAGAGAGAAATTTCTATCTCTGATTGAAAATAACGACGATTATTCAGCCACCATGCAAATCCCGGCCTACCTACAGGAAACCTTTACCTGGTGGTCAAATATTTTCTCTAACCCCTCTCAGTCGAATAAGATTCGCTCAGGTAAATTTAGTCGCGAAATCTTCACTGACGCCTCTTTAAACGGTTGGGGAGCAGCTTGTGGTGATCTACGGATGGTGGTCCAGGGATGATAGGACCCTACACATCAACGCCTTACAACTCAAGGCGGCCTTTAATGGCCTTTATGTTTCGCAGCAGATCTCCATGATTGCGACGTCTTACTTCGCATAGACAATTCTACGGCTTTAGCCTATATTAACAAGTTTGGGTCTATCCAGTTTCCCCATCTCTCAAAGATCTCAAAGGAAATTTGGTGTTGGTGCGAGGAGCGTAACCTTTTTATCTTTGCCTCGTACATTGCATCTATAGAAAACGTAATTGCCGATGCAGAGTCTCGTACTGCCGACCCTGACACCGAATGGTCTCTATTTGACAGAACGTTTCGCCACATTTCCGAACGTTTCGGACCTTTTGATGTAGACCTATTTGCGTCAGCAATTAACCACAAGTGCGATAGCTATGTTTTTTGGTTCTCGGACCCAGGCTCTATTGCAATTGACGCGTTTACTTTTTCTTGGAAAAAATTGAATTTTTCTGCATTTCCATCCTTTATTCTATTGCCTCGAGTACTTAGGAAGATAGTAGATGATGAAGCAGCGGGAGCCCTGGTAGTTCCCTGGTGGCCTTCTCAGCCATGGTTCCCGCTGTTTCACCGCCTTTTAGTATCAAAGGTATTAATCCTTTCTCCTAGTCACTCTCTTCTTTCATCACCTTTCAGAGATCATCACCCATCATGGAGAACGCTTTCCCTGGGGGTCGCGAGGTTATCAGGGAAGCGTTTAAGGATCGCGCAGCCACATTAACGGCCATTCCAGCCTTACTTGCTTCATTATCGGACCATCAAGCAATACTCTTATTACCTTCGCTCCTGGTGGAACTTCTGCAATCAACATCAGAAGCCGCTCTACTCTCCATCTGTGCCGCACGTGATGGAATTTTTAGCTGGAGAATTGCCCAATTTATCGTCATACTCATCGCTGAATTCTATGAGATCAGCAATCTCACTAATTTCCCGCAATGAAATTGGTAATGACCCCATGATCAAACGTTTCTGCAAAGGAGTGGCAGCCCTCAAGCCACCCCGACCGCGATATGATTTTGTCTGGGATCCAGCTCCAGTCATAGCTAAGTTATCTGAGATTTATCCTTACGACTCAGTCAATCTGAGTGTTGTTACCAAGAAACTGGTCCTTCTCCTTGCTCTCGGCACAGGACATCGAGCCCAAACCTTAGCCTCTCTAAGAGTCTCTCAGATTTCCTTAGACGAAAAGCTGGCGATTCGTGTCCCGGATCGAATGAAAACATCGGCCCCAGGACGTTCTCAGCCTTTTTTCTATTTCTCCAGATTTGAGAACCATGAGAACATCTGCATTGTTCGTATTATGGAATATTACCTGGAGAAAACCAAGGAAATACGGCCCCTTACGTGCGATTTCCTATTTATTTCTTTAAATAAGCCATACAAAGCGGTTACTTCGCAGACTGTAAGTCGTTGGATCATACAAGGTCTAGAAGAGTGCGGTGTAGATACCTCTATTTTTTCATCGCACAGCACCAGGCATGCCTCGACCTCTCGGGCAGCAGGAAAGAGAGTTTCCCTAGATATAATTAAACGCGCGGCAGGGTGGACGGGTGAGTCCCAGGTTTTCGCTAGATTTTACAATAGACCTATTATTAATCCAGAAGATTTAGCAACGCAGTTTTGCTATAAAAAAATAATAATAATATATATTTTTTAATTAAAAAAAGTACAGATACAACATATATTCTTAGCGGCCATGATCTCTTATATCTGCGTGCGACTTTTTTTCTTTTCACTTAACATAACTTACCGTAGGTGATAAGCACTCCCCCCCGTGGAGCGCCACCTTGTCGTGGTGGGGGGGCTTAGGCGGGCGTTCGACCGGGAGCCGTCCGTGTTCCGTTTTTAGGCTCCGGCGGTTCCTTGGGTCGGGCGTCCGTTGACCAAGAGCGCTCCGAACGACCCCTCTGCAGCTCATTGCACGCCGGTGCTCCGGCTTTATGTGCCTTGAGTTGTGGGGGGGTGGCTCTCCCGTCGCTGGGCTGGACGTGGTCCTGTCTCGGCGGCGGGGGAGGGTCCGACCCTGGCGGCGAAACCGTACGTGGTGCGGGTCGCTGGGTGGGCGGACAGTGAGGGGCCGGGCCCACAGTTATACGTGGGTCAGGCAACGGACAACGCGGGCCGTTACCCCCTGTGTCTCGGGGCGACGTCCTCTTTAGGACGTGCGTCCTGGCATGGGGGGCCGGCTCCGCCCGTCCGCAACGAGGTGACGGGCTGCCGGGGCCGCTCGGACGTTTCCGAGGCGGGGCTCGGTGGCCCGGGGCCCTTCGGAGCCGCTGGGACGTATTCCCAGGTCGGGGTCCGGGGGGCCGGAGGCGGGGGGCTGTCGCTGGGGCCGGGGGTGTCTTTCTCCCCTGGCTTGCGGCGGCAGTCTCTCGGACGAAGGGGCCTTCGAGGGAGTTACGACCCTCGTTGTCCCCAGCCGGGGGGACTCCTGCGATGGCCCCCGCGTTCTAGCGGGGGTCTGCCCCGGCGAGAGAAGTGTGCATGCTGGTCGCCGCGGCGGGCAAGGTGAAGGGGGGACGGGCTTCCCCTGACACCCCATCCGTCCGCGGGGCCCCCTGCGTGGCGGCACTGTGCTGGTACCCAAGTTGTCGGAGGCTTGGGACCCCCGAAAGTCCGTAAGAACGTGTAAGGGGCTGGAGGCCAGTGTTGGAAATGTCCATCCTCCAGCCAGAGCCATGGCCTGACCCCCCGGGAGGACTCGGGGACTCCCCCAGAGATGGGGGAGTAGGGCACGCCCTGGTCAGTTAGCCAGCACAGCAGTGGGATTAACCCAAATGGAGGCACTCACAAACAGAAAGAAGAAGAAGAATAAGCCCGGCAACTCTACCGTTAACAAATGGGAAAAGTTGAAGGGAGCGGCGGAGAGGCACGCGGCCTATGGGGGTTGGAAAGGCTGCCGCAGGTGCTTCCTCTGCCAAAGAGGGAAAGGGAGTCGAGTCTTTTGGCTCGAATGACTCAAAGCCACGAACACCATGGCTGGAAGAAGAGGAGGAGAGTCCTGACCTTAGGTGGCTGGAATACTTGGAGGAATGCTCAGAGGAGGTGGCAAGAGGGGGCCAGGAGGTCGAGTACATCGAGGCCTTCCTCAGGGAAGAAAAGCCCATGGCGGAGGAGGTCAACGGGCTGATCTCCCAGCTGTCGAGATTCGACACCAAGTCGATTGAGGAATTGGAGGAGGAACAAGCAGAGCTGGAGGAAGAGATGGACCTCTGGGAGGTACATAAGGAGGACATCTCTCTTATCGTCGAGGACGCAATGGTGGGGCTGTATAAAATCTACCAGCGATACTTGGGGCAAACGGAGGAGTTAACAGTGCTCCGCAAAAAGGTCAGGGCCCTGGAAAAGGAGGGGCGCAAGAAAGAGGGGAACTTAGTGGAGAGAGCTGTCTCTCCAATAAGAATTCCTTCGCGTGAGGTATCTTCCCAAACAGTAGGGGAAGAAAGAATGGAGGAGGAAGATACCTCTCCCGAAACAGCGGAAGAAGAGGGGAATACGTCGCTGGTAGACGACGAGATGCCCACGTCGGAAGGAGTACCTACGTTGGGCAAGCAGACGGATCCGGAGATTGACCCGGCACGGAGCGGGGCACCAGAAGGGAAGGTGTCTTGGTCGGTGTACACGTCTCTGGAGAAAAGGCTGACCGACATCGAAGCCAAGCTAGAGGAACTCCTCCATGTAAGAAGGGAAGAATTACCCCTGAATAACAAGGGGAAACAAGGGGTAGGCAAGGAGGTAGGGAGATTAAAAACTCCTCCACCGGGGCCTTGAAAGGGGCAATTGAAGGAAAGGAAGCTGGGCGGCGGTGAGGGGGGTGTGCCGCGCCTTCCTCGCGTGCCGACCACTGCCGTGGTATCGCTCACGGTCCCTGGAGGGAACGCGAAATCCTATGCCGACATCCTCCGGGCCGCCAGGGAACGTGTTCCCCTGGAAGGTCTGGGGGTTGAAGGTATGAGGATCAAGAGGGCAGCTAACGGGGGGGGGGGTGTTCCTTGAGATCCCCGGTGAGCACAGAGTGGCAGGGGCAAATGCCCTTGCCAAGAAGTTGGAGGCCGCACTGGCGGACAAAAACGTTAAGGTGGCCAGACCGAACAGACGTGCGGTACTCCGCGTCTCAGGTCTGGATGACTCGACTACGGCGGAAGAACTGGCCGTGACCGTGGGGTCTGAAGGGGGATGCATGTCGGGAGAGGTAGATGCACAGATACTTCCTTGCATCGCTGACCGACAAGTAAGATCGGCACTTGTGCACTGCCCGGTGGGGACCGCACGGGCGCTAATCAACAGAGGGCGAATCCGCGTGGGTTTCGTCTGGGCTGCTGTCTCAGTAGCTCGACCAAGCCCAAGGAGATGCTACCGTTGCCTCGAGGTGGGCCACTTGGGACATGGTTGCACTGGGAGGAGAGATCGCAGCAAATGCTGCTTCCGTTGTGGCAAAGAAGGCCACAAGGCGACGGAGTGCCAGGGAGTGCTGAGATGTCCCGTGTGTGTGGATCTCGGACTTCCATTCGGGCATCAACTGGGAAAAAGGGGGTGTGGGCAATCGGTGGACTCGCGCTCAGCGAGGGCTGACCCCACGCTCCCTCCAGGGAGACCCCCTTGGCGCTGTACAGGGGAACGAAGTGAGGAGGAGAGAGACGCAGTAACAGCGTCCCCCTTCTCAGATGGGGACACAATAACTATGTCCCCATAACAGACAAACAACGTCTGCAGGAGATGAGGTGGAAGGCAGAGTGGAAGGAGGGGACAACAATGTCCTTCTCCCCTACCCGGCCAGATGCTGGGAGGGGGCTCTTGGCGTCCAGGTCCCGCCGTGTAGAATAGGCCTGGGGTATCTCCTGCCTGTCGTAAGAGGCGACTAAAAGGAGATTTGCCAGGAAGTCTTTGCAGACCCCTGGCGGGCGGGCGTGGGCTGGAGACCCACGACCCGCCCTTCCCCACCAGCAACTAGGGGGCGCGGCGAGGGGCCGGGTGGCACCCCCGCCGCGGAGTGAAGGAGTCGGCCCTTTTCAGGGCCAGGGCCAAACAAGGCCCATAGAGGTGCGCGAATCTACGCGTGGCGCGGGGACTGTGCGGGAAGTAATACGACTGTATCCCCCGGCCGTCCCCATATAGCGCATAGAAGTCCACCCCCGGTGGTTTTAGTGCGGTAGGCGTCTCCATTGCACACTGGCCTTGGGTTGTCAATTGCCCAAGTGCCAGGGAGACGAGTCCCACACACCACCCGTCCCCTTCTCCAGAGGGGGCGGGTGACAGTCCATGAGGATTTCCACCGGGTTAAAAAAAAAAGGTGATAAGCACTGCTCTACTCCCCCGTGGTGCGCCACCTTGACGTGGTGGGGGAGCTTAGGCAGGCGTTCGGCCTGGAACCGTCTGTGTGCCGCTTCAGGCTCCGGCGGTTCCATGGGCTGGGCGTCCGCTGACCAAGAGCGTACCACCCCTCCCTCCAGTTTATTGGGGGGGGGGTATGGAGCCCGGCGACTCCGGTCTCGGCTGCCTCGACGTTCTTGTCGAGGTAGAACCGAGACCACTCGCCGGTAGGGGATGAGGTACCCCGACTTCAAATCTCCGGCCTCCGGGGCCGATAGGGGGGAGCTTGCTCCACCCACCGGACCGGGTCGCCTCCCCCTCGATTCCATTGCACGCCGGTGTTTCGGCAGAAATCGGGGGGAACCCGGGCGAGGAGGCAGGAATCCCAGTTGCCATTGCACGCCGGTCTTCCGGCAGGCGGCTGGGATTCGGGGGGAGGCCACCGTCTCCATTGCACGCCGACTTCCGGCAGGAGGCGGTGGCAAGGGGAGCGAGCTCCTCTGTCAGCGAGCTCGTCGTGGACGTGCTCGCGGGCGGAGGAGGGCCGGACCCCGGAGGCACTACAGGACGTGGTCCTGGCCGAAGGGTGGGCCGGAAGCCGTGGCCTCCCCGCGGTGGACTCGGACGTGGTCCGTTTCTTCCGGGGGGAGGGGCCGGACCTCCGCGGTAAACTGGTACCCAGGATCCGCGGAGTGGGCCGGAAGATAGACGGGGAACGGGGCCGCTCGTACGTTTCCGAGGCGGGGCCCGATCGCCTGGGGACCGCCGGGGCCGCTGGGACTTATTCCCAGGCGGGGCCCGGTGGTCCGAGGAGTTGGTCGGCAAACCTGCCGGCCAACACCCGATCCTCCGTGATGAAGCGGTCAGTCCCTGCGTCTGGGGCCGACGTCCCGCTGCTGGGGCGTGCGGCCTGGCGTACGGGGCTGGGCGTGGAGGGCGGAGGACCGGTTGTGTGTGTGGTGTGTGAATGGGCCGCGGTCGGCTGCCGGTGGATATTTCCCTGAGACTAACCAAGGGGGGAGTAGTAAACCCCCCGACCGGGGACGAGCGGTGACGTCTGTACCTGACCTCTGCCATGGACTACGCGGGACCGTAAGCCCAGTTTACTGGCAAAGTCCGCAGGAAGTGGCATGTTTAATGTGGGAAAACCGCTCCCGTTCGTCTGACTGGAGCTTATCAGGGCGTTGAAACCGGCAGTCTGGGCGCGTGTATGGAGGGGCGGCGAGTCACCATCCCCTCGTACCCGTACTAAGGGGGAAGTTCCTTAGTGAACTCTAGCCCGGGGGCGAGGTATGCGACCGATCGGATCGGTGCGCGCCTCGCTCCTGGGGTGAGGATAATCCTGTAGCATCAGAGTGGGCCTGGCCGTCTCCAGGAAACCTTTTGTATAGAGTCACTGGCCGGGATAGGGTGCGGCTTCCCCGACAAGCGGCCTCTCCGCTTCCCGGCCCATAAATAGGGCCTTTCTTACCGGGGGAAGATCCTCCACTGCGGTGGAGGTGCCATGATGGCCGAACCCGAGGGAAAAACTATCTGCCAATATGTCTCCCACAACTAAAAACAAGAACAAACCTAAGGAGAACGAGGAGGGTGCACAGACGGGTGCATGTGAGATCGACAAGATGAAGGTCCTACTGACGAGAGTGGACACCCCTTCAACTTCGACGGGGAAACAAACCGTAGGACCCGCCAGCTTCAAAACCCGGCAAGCTGGAAAGACCGAGCAGCTCACTAAAAAAGTGACGAAAACAGTGTCCGAGCAAGGCAACTTCGAACCGTCGGGCTCGGATTCTGAAATCGAGATTGACACTGAAGAGATGGATCTCGAACCAAGGGGAAGAGGCAGGCCCCCAAAGGACGCTAACTTCGCGCTGAGGAGGGAAGCCAGAGAGGTCAGGCAGCAGAACAGGCGCCTCTTACAACAAAACAAGACGCTTGCGGACATATTAGACCGGAACATCCTACCGAAAGGGAGGGCAAGGCGGAATATTACGCCGGAGAGAGAGACGGTCAGGCACCTGGAGGTCTTGAGGCCGGACCAGATATCCGCCGAAATGACGGAGTAGTTGTGGAGAAGGTGGCCGAGCGTTCGAAGAACCTAAAGGGCACCTTCGTCCATGAGCTCCACAACTCGGCGTGCAAGCTGAGAGCGGCGATTAAAGCGCTCTCTGGCATGGCAATCGCCTCGATCGCGATACCAGGAGACAATCCCGGAGTAGAGGACCGACTGCGGGAAAGGATCAGAGAACTCGAGGAGAAGGTAGTGAGCCTCATGGCAGAGAGACAGCAGCTGCAGCCGCAAATGGTACAGGGAACGCCCGAAAGAGCGCTCCGTAAAAGGAAATATAGGAGAACAGAACCACCCTCCTCTTCTTCGGAGGATGAAGCGAGGGGGCGATCCCAGCCCCGGGATACGGGCAAGGACGAGGAGATGATGGTCCCTCCATCTCCGGTGTACAGGGCGGAAGTAAGGGGCGTAAGGAAAGAGGTAGCAGTGACTACGGAGGAGCAGGCCCTCGAGGACGTCCGCAGGGTGATGGAGAACATTGCCATTGGGGACCTTATGCGGGGCAATGCAAGAGAGGTTAGATCAAATTTGAAGAATCTGATGATCCACTGCCAGGGAGCAATGGCGATACTCCCGATTGGCACGAGACCTCCGACCGAGGATGCGGTAACGAACACGGCGCCGCCAAAGAAGACCGCAGCACCTACGTCTAACCAGGTGCCGAAAAAGGCGACAGGGCCCAAGAAGGAAGCGCCCAAGCTGACACCCGTAGCAAGAGGAAGTGCCAGGCAGGCCAAGGGCGATACTGTCAGCAAAAAGGAAGCGGCTAAGCAGCGAGCTGTAAGCCAAACCAGGGCTGGGAAAGGGGCAGCCACTCAGAGGGCTGCTAGCCAGACGAGGACTACCCAGCAGCGAGGCGCCCGCACCGAGGGGGGACCCTTGGCAGAAACGAGCAAGACAGGCAAGGCAGGACAGGCGACCCAGGACTCCTGGGTCGAAGTCGTCAGGAGGGGATCGAGGAAGAAGGGGGTACCGAGTCAAAGCGGTCCCTCTCAGAAGAGAGAGGTGAATGCCCCGACGACCAACGGCAAGACTCCCCCTGCCAAGAGAAGGAACCCGAGGGCGCAAGCGGTGACGCTTACCTTCCCCGCAGGCATGTATGCGGAGGGCCATAAAATCCCAGATAAACCTGGAGGAACTGGGAATCGATGAAGTGAGACCCAGGAGAGCCCTGACTGGGGCCCTCATCCTCGAGATTATGGGGGATGACGCCAAGGCAAAGGCGGACAAATTGGCCGAAAAGATCAAGGCCGTGGTAGGGAACACCGAGGGGGTCAAGGTCGCCCGCCCGACGAAGATGGCGGAGTTGCGCGTTAAGGACCTTGATGATTCGAGGACGACTCAGGAGGATGCGCAGGTGGCGGTCGCCAAGGTGGGTGGTTGTGCGCCTAACGAGGTAAAGGCAGGCCAGCTGAGACGGGCGACGAACGGGCTCAGTACGGTATGGGTGCAGTGCCCCCTGGCCGCTGCTAAGAAGGCTGCCACATCCGGTAGAATTAGGATCGGCTGGATGTCGGCGAGGGTCGACCTATTAGAGGCGAGGCCCCTAGTATGTTATAGGTGCTTGGAGAGAGGGCAGCAGTGCAGCAGCAACCAAGACCGAAGTAACATCTGTTATAGATGCGGCAGTGAAGGGCACAAAGCCCAAACGTGCGAAGCAACGCCAAAGTGTCCGGTATGCAGCTCGAAAGGGCT
>NW_011966786.1:0-1442 GCF_000949405.1 Vollenhovia emeryi | reverse complement strand
AGCCGCAGGACAGGCAGAGATCGACGGCTTGCTGGAGGAGTCTAGGACTAAGAGGCATGCGTTGAAGGTTGCGATCAGACGCGCCAAAGAAAGGGCGTGGGACGAGCTGGTCGCAACTTTGGATGAGGATCCGTGGGGGCGCCCCTACAAGCTTGTTATGAACAGGCTGAGCAAGGGGGCGCCCCCCACGGTAGAGGCCATGTGTCCGGACTTATTGGGCACAGTGGTTACCACGCTGTTCCCGGCCGGGGGCAGAGACGACCAAGAAGAGGACCGCGAAACCGAGAACGAACGCGAGCAATGGGACGATGGCCTTCGAGTTGTAGACCTGGAACTCGAAAACGCGGCCAAGAGGCTGAAGGCCGGGAAGGCCCCGGGGCCTGACGGCATACCCGGGGTTGCATGGAAGACGGCAATGCCCCAGTTGAAGGAAGCCATGTCTGATTTAATGACTGCGTGCTTGAGGGAAGGCAGGTTCCCCAGCCTTTGGAAGGAGGCGCGGTTGGTACTTATCCCCAAGCCGGGGAAACCCCCGGAGGCGCCGTCCAGCTATCGACCGATCTGCCTCCTAGACGAGGCGGGGAAGCTACTCGAGAGAGTCGTCACGTCCCGCCTCGTCCGGGGCTTGGAGGGCGGAGTGGGGAGAGGTCTCCATCAGAGGCAGTTTGGTTTCCGCCCGGGGAAATCGACGGTGGATGCGATAAGTTGCGTCAAGGCGCACGTGGACGCCGTCATTGGGGAGGAGGGGGTTGTACTCGCAGTAGCGATAGATATATCGAATGCGTTCAACTCCCTCCCCCACGTGGCGATCAAGAGGGCGCTCGTTAGCCTCGAGGTCCCCGCGTACCTGAGGAGGGTGATCGGGGAATATCTCTCTGGTAGAAAGATTACGTGCGTCGACAGGAAGGCGGACCACAGGAGCTGGAATGCTCAGTGCGGCGTCCCGCAGGGTTCGGTCCTTGGACCAGTCCTGTGGGACGTCGCCTATGACGAGGTCCTCAGGACGGCCCTCCCCTCTGGTGCAACATTAGTCTGCTATGCAGATGATACGTTGGTGCTGGCCGGGGGGAGGGACTGGAGGGAGGCGGCGAACACCGCCAACATCGCGGTAGCCTGTGCTGTTCGGGCGATCGAGAGGTTGGGCCTCGTGGTAGCTGCGAGGAAAACAGAGGCTACGTTTATGCATGATGGAAGCATGGGCACGCCCCCCGAGACGCACCTGCTAGTGGCGGGCGAGCGAATCAAGGTGGGGACGAGTATAAAGTACCTTGGACTCCTGATCGACCAGAAATGGTGCTTCAAGGAACACGTCCACAAGCTGGCACCCAGGTTGGATGCAACGGCGAACTCGCTGTCTCGCATCATGCCCAACCTGGGTGGCCCTAGCGGCCGCACGAGGAGGCTGTACGCGCACGTAGCCCACTCGATTGCGCTGTATGGAG
>NW_011966785.1:28620-31500 GCF_000949405.1 Vollenhovia emeryi | reverse complement strand
GGGAAGCTCTCGAGGTCAGCTACAAGAATATGTAATAAAAAATAGGGGATGCCATTTAAAAAAATTGGTGACCTTTATGTGACCTTCAAATAATTCTTCAAGGTCAAACCAATTGTACCATCTTATGTCCCCCTCGAAACCATATAACTTTTGTCTGAAGCATTTTTGTCTGCTGGGCTCAATTTTCGAGTTATTCTGCTGTTCCGGTACTTTTATAACACCCTGTATACATATATTTATAGAATATTCGATTGGAATATTCTGAAATTAAGAATATTTGCACTGCAAAAGAATGTTCATAGAACCATGTGTGCTATCTGGGAATATTTAGCTAATGAGATTCTCGTCACACATTGGAATACGCGTCTAGATGAATCGAAGAATATCACATGTGCCAGACGCACCCCCAGTAGCACAATATATTGGCGCAATGTTGGGAAATAATGTAAATCCGCTACTCCTAATATCGGTCTAACATTGATGACAATGTTAGAGCGATATCGCTATTAGATTGTTAAATAGGACAACATCGAGCCAATATTTGGCTAATGTCTAGCCAATGCACTGTGCTACTAGGGGATCGTCCCGTCGGTAGCACCGCTGGCGGATGCGGACCGCGCAAGCTCCGCTTCCTCGGGAGGGCTATTGATCCACGCCGACGTGACGTTTCGTTTCGTTTCGCTTCGTCTCGGTCGAGGCGACGAGACGGTAGGTAGAGAGTGCGACGGACGTCGGGGCCGTAAATAATCGGTGTGTCGTGGCGAGCGGATTTCCAAACGCGAATAAAGGCGTGCGGCACCCTCTAGCATCCAGGGGTAGGACGGCGTGTCCGCGGCGAAGATGGTCGGCGGAGTGACGGAGGGTGGACCTCTCATTCGACCTGTCGAGCCCGGTGAGTTGCCACCTGACCTCCTTCCGGAAACCACCCGCCGCGTTATCGTAATTGTAGCATCCCCCGCTGTCTTTTTCCCATTCTTATTCCCGCGATTGTCGTATAATCCGTCGCGTTCGCGAGACCGACGACGTCGCACGTCGCGCCTCCCAATCACGTCCGGAATGAGACGCACCGACAGCTGTTACAGCCCTTGTCAGCTTGCCACTTGTCGCGACTCGCAACAACCCAGATAACATGCTCGTCTAAAAGACATCTTCAAGACTTCTTTAAGATGTCTTTAAGATATCTTTTAGACGTGTATGTCTAAAAGATGTCTAAAAGACGTGTTAAAGATGTCTTTTAGACGTGCACGTTTTCTGGGAATCCCCTGGGGGAATCATACGTGTTTCCCAAAGCGCGAAATTGATTTCGCGCCCACACTCGCGGACGCGCTCGTCGAAATGGCCTTAACGCGCAAATACCGACCACGAGATTATAATTTACGGGATATCGTCGAAATAATCGGCGTGCAAGGGAGCGCTGGTCACGCGACGTCCTTAGTCCTTTTACGATTTGCGTTTCACATCGTCGAGAAGACGCATCCGACTCTCTCGCATCTGCGTAAACACCAGACTGTCGTTTTACAGTATTTCACACGATGCCACGTTGCTCGCGGCAGATGAATGTAATTGTTCGAAATCGAAATCGGAAGATGTGTACAAGGTACAAGGGGTTGTTCCTCGCGCACCGGCGCACGCGCGGCTCCTTTCATCTCGATACGCGATGCTGTATTTGAGAAGAGAAAATCTGATTGAGCCCGTCTGACCGTTGCGATTCTAGTCTCGACGGCGACGCTGGTGACGCTAGGCATCGGTGCCGCGTTCCTGTTATGCGCCGTTGCGATGACCTGGTGGCTCTGTCGACGGCGTCGCGAGCACACCAAGTTGAGCTGCGACAAGTCCCTGGCGTTCAGACCGCCGCATCGGAAGCCGACGGCGGTGAAAAGTCCCGGCAGCACGAGCCACTATTTAAAGAAGAGCCCGTCGCCGACGGGGCCGGCTAAGAGCCCGCCTGGCTCCGGTGGACAGACTCCCAGCCCCACGGGCTCTCAGTCCTCGAACCCGGCGTCTCAGCCCAGGACACCGCAAGGCGCAGGTAACGTAGTCTACGCAAGATTCCCTCCTGATTCGCAATTCGCGAGAAAAAGTACATTCAGGTATTGCAACAAATGTGCAGGTACACCGGTACAGACGCCAGTCGAGGTCGCCGTGAGCATAGAGAACGAGCGCGACAAGGCCGAGCTAGAGAATAACGAGAAGGTCGAGCGTGAAAAGAGCCAAGCGGCTGAGAACGACAAGGACAATCTGGGCCAGTTGGTCTTTAAGCTGCGATATCGGAGCGAGCAGAATGCGCTCGCGGTCACCGTGGTGAAATGCAAAGGGTTGCCAGCCAGGGGTCAGCAGAACGCCACTAGCGATCCTTACGTCAAGCTGCAGCTCTTACCTGACAAGCAACACCATGTGAAAACCAGAGTCCTTAGAAACACCAGGGACCCGGTGTACGACGAAGATTTCACGTTCTTCGGAATATCGCAGAGTCAGCTTCAGGTAAACGATCTGTAATTCCCAATTTTAATTGTTGCGTGATTCATTGGAAAATTAACATTCCAGAAAATCAGCTTGCACTTCATCGTGCTGAGTTTTGACCGATACTCGCGTGACGATATCATCGGAGAATTGACATGCGCATTGTCATCAGTGCCCGGTCTAGAGGACGCGGACAATCAGGAGATATCTCTCTGTCGAAAAATATACCCCAGGAGCTTAAAGGTGAGTATATCCTGTACGCGTTCCCTGAATATGAAATTTCTATTCCATTGCATTTTCAATCAAGACTTATCAATCAAGAGTTTATTTAATATAACATCATTGTTTGTTCATCATGCATCATTCATTTCTTTTTACGATTCCATATTTATACAGGGTGTTATGTACGTAATACCCGCA
>NW_011966785.1:0-26966 GCF_000949405.1 Vollenhovia emeryi | reverse complement strand
ACTGCCCAATTCAAACGTGCGGCGAGATCGATCGATCGTTACAACTCTCTGCGCGCCTAGTAACGATCGATCGATCTCGCCGCACGTTTGAATTGGGCAGTGGACCGGCCTAAGACAGCGATTTTTAATAATTAATAATTCGTTAACTATTGCAAAACCTGCAAAGTGGTACAGGACTTTTCGACTTAGTCTAGTCCACTCTATCCCACAATAAGCGTTGATGCGGGTATTACATAACACCCTGTATATATTTCCATTTGCTTGTCACTTGTTTTCAGATTACTTGAGAAGGGCTCAAAACGGAGCCGAAACGTTGTAACTGATTAATCAAATATATTGCCAGTTTGGTTGAAACTACATCAAACATTTTTATTTATTGTTTTTTTTAATAACGCTGGCGACAAGAAGAAGAAATTTATTTATCGTTATCATTTTTTGTGTCAAATAATTATAATTTTCAATCAATTAATAGAAGGTAATATGGGCAATGTGAGCCGTCACATCTTAGGTGAACGAAATTAAAACAATATAAGGAGAAATGTTATATATTATAAAATTTCGTAGCAAAACAGTTATATAATGTAGGTTTCGTACGTTTCGGTCACGGTATATCTAGCCATATTATTCTAAAGAACTTTCAAATACATTAGCGTTCCTAGCGATGTTGTACTCGTCGGATCGTTCCGCGGTACATACATAGAATAATAAGTAACTTTAGGTCATCCAAATGTTTTATATCATCAATCTGATTGTTTACTAAATTTAATTATTGTATAGCTGAAGAGGGTCACTTGTTGTGACCGAAACGTACGGAACCTACATTAGATAACTGTTTTGCTACGAAATTTTATAATATATAACATTTCTCCTTATATTGTTTTAATTTCGTTCACCTAAGATCATGTGATCAACGGCTCACATTGCCCATATTACCTTCTATTAATTGATTATATATATTTTTATTGAAGCCTTATTCATATATTATTATTATAATTTTCAAGTATCCAAATAGATATCCAAGGAACATAGCGCGCTTAAAGCACATTGTCTAGAAATGAATATTACAGAAAAGATTGAGAAATCTTTCACGGATGAATATTTCTTTTTAGATACAATCACAGGGGCGAGGAGAATTGCTGGTCTCTCTTTGTTGGCAACCTGTTACCAGCCGACTGACGGTGGTGGTGTTAAAAGCACGAAACTTACCAAAGATGGATGTGACTGGGCTCGCTGACCCGTATGTGAAAATCTATCTTCTGTACAACCAGCAGCGTATCGCTAAGAAGAAGACGCACGTAAAGAAACGTACGCTCAGCCCGGTATTTAACGAGTCCTTCGTCTTCGAAATACCAAACGGCGCGGATGGACTCAACAACGTCAGTCTTGAGTTTATGTTACTGGATTGGGATAGAGTCACGAAAAACGAGGTAAATTTTGCATCTTAATCATCCAACGTTTCGCTCGGTCCATTATCATTCGGATCAATGTGCCTTTCACGCAAGAGAATCAATCACTTCACATACGCAATACACACGCGTGTAGTAGAATTGGCTGGAATGCTCCTAAAATGTACACATATACATGCCTCAGTTCTTTGAACTTGTTGAATTGCAAAGATAATAAAGCGCAAAAGAAATTGAAAAGAATTAGAAATTGAACTCGTCAGTCGTAACACAATGTAATCATTTAGGTAATCGGCCGGCTAGAGTTTGGTGGACCAAAATGTCAAGGCTCCGCTGTTAACCATTGGAAAGAGGTATGCAGCTCACCGCGACGACAGATCGCCGATTGGCACAAACTACGGGAGTAACCGGCCTTCGGCCCCACGTATCAGCCCGAGTTCCCGTCTCCGATTTCTCTGGATTCCCATATTCTCCTCTACTGTAAAACCGATTCGATCCTTGAAGCCCTATGAGGTAGGGCGTCTGTTTTGTAAACCTAATAGTCGATGTATATTAGGCTTGAAACGAACGGTTCCACCTGTGATCGCTGTCATCGCAAAAGACGTTCTTGAGTTTCAAACATTCGCGAATCCCCGTATTTATCATTCGTACAAGTATAGTGGAAACGCGGTATTTTTTTATCTCTACACAAGTGCAATTTCAACCATGTTGCTCTGTCCGGGCCTATCAGATCAATTTTCTATTATTTATAACATTCTTGTCCTATCGGTAGAAATGGATAATTGTTTGTCAATGGATCATTATGCTGCGCGATGACGTGCGATCACGGGACAGCTTGCAGGATGCTTTACGAGATAGAAACGTAGACATTAAGTTTCCCGATCAGTTAATAACGAGACAAAGAGATGTCGGTGTGTGCTAAGCGACCTACCAATTACTAGATACTACATCATATAGATGAAAATGAAGCAAATCTGAACGCACTGGTGCGTTGGAGGCAACCTCACACAAAGTGACAAAGTATATTATATCGGCTCGCTAAACAGTTCAACGACCAGTCATTCTTTTTTAAGCTAATCACTACTTTCATTCAATCGCTGCTTAGCAATTCCACGACTGTTGTTTCCGCTCGGCGCAACTTGTGCACATTGATTTTTACGTACTAACCGAATATTCACTAGTTTTGTTCAGTGCAACGGGAGATGGAGGAAGAAAAATATCGTTTGCTCCATTTTATCTATATGACTCGCCATATTCGTCATATTCGCTCGGTCGCGCAGGATACGTGCATCAAAGGTGTACGTTTTTACGCAATGACGTAATTTTAAACTCTCGACACTTGGACGAGAGCAGTAGCAGAAATCTTTTTTCTTTCAAAACTAGAAAAAAATTAAGATAAATCTTTAACTTTTATTATACATATACAGATCTATACAGATGTAGTCTGTGTAAAAGTTGACAGACGGAAATATACATATGCATTTGTATTTAAATCTTGGTTTTTTAAATCGCTAATACCATTTTTAGCTTTTAATTGCTCGCCCGCGTCTGATACCATTATAATTTCGCAAGAAAACGTCTCAATTACAATAAACCGACGAGTCTGTCTCAATGCGAACTATGAGCGAGTATGCAATATGCATCGTTATTGCAAAGAGATTTGGCCAAGGTTCAATGCTCGTATCTTCATCGAATATGTCAAGCACTAAATACGGCTATCCGACGATAGATTTCCTTTCACATCGTGTGTAATATACTGTCGCAGTAGGACCTACGGTAGTGCATTTCGAGTTTCGTTCATCTTTCGTCTTTCTAGTCTCAATGAAGCAAAGATAAACGAGTGACTGTGCGCAACAAGACTTGGAAAATTATGGAATCGAGTGAATCCGAAATTGCGATGTGTCGGCGAATGTACCGAAAACAACCTTTTAAATCGTTTCATTCGCGATCGCCTTTCTATTCTTGCGATTAAGCGCTAATAAACGAAGAACTGTATTGTTGCTTTTAAGAGTAGCTGGACTACGAATAGTCTCGGTCCGCATCGCGATTGTACATATGTAACTGACGAAAACAAAAAAAAACGCCAACTGGTGAATTTATTTGACCTTGCGTAATCAGTGAGGGAAAATCTTATGTATGTTGTATGTATCTGTTACGAAAGCAATGAGATTGATGTTTTTTTTAACGTAGCATCACAATACCGAGCATCAAAAGCGCAGTCCAATTTGAATTTTTTCCTTTTAATTGGAATGTTGCAAATATGGAAACTACCTATTCTTAGCAGTTTTCTCTCTCTCTCTCTCTCTCTCTCTCTCTCTCTCTCTCTCTCTCTCTCTCTCTCTCTTCGATCATTCTCATTTCACGTGTGAAAAATGAGAGTATCGTTTTGATCACGTGTACCAATTTTCGTCGCTAATTGGCGAATCAAGATGTTGATTAAAAGTATGGGTATTTGGTAAGATTGGCATAATTGATATTCGGTATTGGCACATGGTGCTTTAAAGGATTAATCTCATCGCTGTTACGACCTCTTGTACGTATCAAAAGTAGAACGGTTGGATACACACTTTCTGCTTCTCTCAATTTGACAGAGTTTATGTTTGCACACTGTAACGTTAAAAATGATTTCCCATTCTACCGTCAGCATATTATAGATTATGCTAAATCTTTTGCTAGTCCTAAGACTTTGGATAAGACCGATTTAGACGTCCAACTTGTAAACGTAAAAAGATAGATTCAGTATCATATGCGCAGACACGCACGTATATGAGTCTACCTCTTTACGTTTGTAATCCAAATATAGATGCTCGTAAATCCCAAGACAGTGTGACATTCGTTTGCAAACGTGAAAGTCAATAATCAGCAACGCATAATTAACGAATGCTTATTTTCTTACTGCAATTCATCACATTCCACAGTGCGAAATTTGCCCAATCTGAAACGTTTCGTGTTTAATTGAATGTAAATATAGACATAACACATGTTCTATGTAATTGTTAATGTAATTGTTTTATTATTATTAGATTATCGTTATTGTATAGTTCTGATTTTTGGCTTCTTTTTATAAATACAAGCTATAAAAACTCAACACATTCTTTTTCTCTCGTGACACCTATATGTACGAATATGTACGAATAGGCAGTCTCAACTCTGCAGTTTATTTCTTTCTTTCACGATCATCAATGCTCACGCGTGCAAAAATTTAGACTAATTGCAAAACGGAATCAAGAATTTTCTTTTCAACATTTCGAAACCGAATGAATTGACGAATGTCAAGTTTAAAATAAAATTTTAATTTCAAATAATCCTATTAACATATATTCTAAATCTCACTAGAATAATTAACTTTAATTATGAACAATTCCGTTTAAAGTAATAAAATTTATCTATTGAAGAAAACATTTACGTTTTCTATCTGCAAATTTTCCCGTGTAAATACGTTTTAGATATTGAATTATAAATTGCGAAGCAATATTGGAACAACAAAGAGAGAAAGAGGAAGTGTGTGTGTGTGTGTGTGTGTGTGTGTGTGTGTGTATTGCGTGCATGGTGCGCGCCTGTGTGTGTACATGTGTACAAAATCTTTCTATATTATACAATTAGCATATTTTTATCCTGAGAGTTCGGACAAATTTCACACTGTGCACCCTAGCTATGTTCCATCGTACTTCCTTTGTAATAATTAAGACTGTGACGCGGAAAGAAGAAGCGCGAATATCGGGCTGCAATCGCGTCGCGAGAGATAGAAGAAGCGAGGGAAGGCGAGTCAACGACAGAAACGTCTCCAGACATCGCGATCGAAAGTATACAATGACGAGAAAGTCGCAATATATCACATGATGAGACTCAAGAGATACACCGAATAAGTTTTATGTACATTTTAACATAGCGAACACGACGTAACGTTGTCCTACACATGATTTCACACTAAGAAATCACATGTATTACAGAGAATTTCAGGATATTTATTTAATTGCTATACAATTATTAAAAAATACAACATATATATATACATATTATTTATATATATTATATACATATATATACTACACACTTGAGAAACAAATATAATAAGTAGTATGTAGCGATACATAACGTATATCCGTTTGTCATTTTTTGGACCGTGAAGACGATCGAGTACCGAATGATTTCTTATGCAAAGTCATTCTGTGAGGACGAGAGAATACCGATACATCAGACTAATATCCCAGAATCAAGGATGAAAGGGTGTATTTATAGTCATTATTTGAATCTCATCTCAAGAGCGTATCAGATGAGACAGCGAGTTTTCAGAATGGAGTTTTATATTTTAAGACGCGGGCGGTTCAATTAATTTCTAATCAATAGTTTGATTAGAGACCAATTGAAATTGTGCTTAGCTAAGAAGTGGCACGATTGTTCATGAAAAATCTGACTTGGGATACCAAATATTATTTAAAGTAGCGTTCCTTTAAAAAAATAATCTTTTAAACAAGTTTTACAAAATCAAATCATGTGGAAAGTTTTTCTTTTTCTACGTTAATATGTTAACTCGGCTCGTTTCTGTCATTGGCGTGTTTCATGGACATGTCACAATTTCGATTTTTAAAACAGGCTACTTTCAAGTCACTGCTTTAATTATTATTTCGTATTTCAAGTGAAATTTCACATGAACAATCATTCCGCTTCTCAACTGAGATTTTAAGGCTGTGTGGTCAATAAAACATTAAAATAAGCATCTCAATTAACGATTATTTCAATTCGTCACAATTATCCTGCTTTAAAGAGAGAAAGATTATAACGGTGGTGGTATAATGATAAAGAAATTTCGACAGAAAATTCACTCGAGTGACACTTCCTAGACATATACGCAGGGTTGGGAAGTAACTCGTTACTTGTAACGAAGTTACAGTTACAGTTACTTTTTTTTGGTAACTCTAACTTAACTTCGTTACTTTCTCTTCATCTGTAACGGTAACTTAACTCAGTTACATTTTTTCGATAACTAGTAACTAATTTGATAGTTACATTAAGGGCCAGTTTCACAAATATCAGTTATCTGTTAACTAGGGTTCAGTCAACTCCCTATCTTTTTCTATCTTGTTCTCTAAGAAGAGACAGAGAATCAATTAACCGTCAGTTAGCAGTTAATCGACCTTTGTGAAACTGGCCCTTAGAGTTACTTTATATGTATTTTAAACCTCCACAGATCGCATTAGGTCTTGCATTTGCACATAAACGCTTTTATCAATACTTCATAATTCAAACACAGATATGATATTGTTATTTTCATTGCAAGGAAGTAACTGCAAAGTACCGATTCGTTACTTTTTGAGTAACTGTAACTGTAACGCGTTACTTTTTAGAATTGGTAACTTGTAACTGTAACTGGTTACATTTTTAGCAAAAAAACTGTAACTGTAACTAGATACTTTTATATAAAGTAACTTTCCCAACCCTGCATATACGACATAGTAAATTGATAAATTCCTCTTAGAATTTTATATATGTATACAGATGGTACCTATAAGAAACAACAATCATCGTAAAATAGAAAAATAACTCTTTATTCGTATTAGTAATTATCGGAAAGTTCACATGGCTCACATACAAAAGTGCTTAGTCAGGAATGAATGAAATATATCAGGCACATAATCGGTGTTTCGCAGATTGTGAGTAAATATAAGTTAGTAAATTTTAAATGCGCAACATCTCTGCCTTCACCGATCTTCGCATTCACATTGATTGCATCTATCGATACGATTTGTTTTACACATTGTACGATTCGTTTCTTTGGATAAATATATAAGTTGTATATGTTACACATATATATATATATATATTGATATATACAGAAAAATATATAACGTGTTACGCCGTTATAAGTATAAATATTTGTACATTATCACCACTTAACAACATCATATATAAAGATAATTGCATTAACAGCTGTATCTTTATTTGTTTGTCTTTCTAAGAAAATTACACATATCACTTTCGTAAATGGGTAAATTAACGCTAAAACTGCAAGTTAGCTTTAGCTTTGCAGACAATACAGATGGATGTATCGATCCAAGTACGATTTTTTACTATGAAACAGCATAAAAAATGTTATATACATTCTGTATAAGTTACATATATACATGTATATACAGGGTCTCTGAAAGGCCGCCCGCAAATTACGTAGCGTTGTTTCTTATTAAAAAAGCTGAGTCGAAAAGTTGTCAACCGTAAGAGAAAATTGTTAAGCAAAGCCGAACGGACCAGCAGCGATCTTTAGCCGGTGCGCGCGGCCAAAGATAGGCGCCAAATCGTTGGCGCCCACTTAACAATTTTTTGTTATTAAGTAATATAGAGAAAAGTGTCTTTTAGAGTCACCCTGTATATTAGTTACATACATATATACATGTATATATATTCTCACTGGCATTAGAAAAAGCGATTAAACATCACAAATATCGTAATTGTATCTATAGTTGCTATAAATTTTCTTAAAAATGAATTTAGGCTAACGGGTTATCATCGAGTTGGAAAGTAGGCGCTTATATCCTCAAACATACATACATCAATAACGGCAGAGCCAGATTGTCCACTTGATTTGTGCGCGCCTCGATCAACGATATCGATGCAGCCGCCAAGATGCTTCTCAGCAGTAGCAGGTAATTATCCACGAGACCTAGCAAAATAGAAGTGATCTCGAATAAACAAGAGACAGTATCGTGGGAGAAATGTTAGGGAGATATAAGAAGCGAAAATCTACCACAGCATGTTAGCGCGAGTATTACGCAAACTTGGCAAAATATGCATGCGACGGTGCCTTCGATAGTTTTCCCCGTGTCGAGCCACTTGTGCGAACCCCATCTGTTACCGACGAAGCTCGCAGCAGTGTCACCGATCCCTACCGTCAGTACGCCGCTAAGTAATACCATTAGCGTCAAATTATTAGTTGGCATCCAAAGAGGTAACGATAAACCACACAACAGGTACATAGGTGTTAATGAAAGCAAACAATCCTTCTCATCGGCAAACGCAATAAATCCTTGCTGCAAAATCTCTCCTAATGGCGGGACTTTGAGAAGTCTGATTACCTGAGGGATAATTCGTCATTATTACATTAACGTAGAGTATACAAGTGAAGTAAGAATAGTTGTAACGATATAACTCTCTGCAAGTACCTCAAGAGCAACAAGTAGTATCAACAATACACCACTGGCAAGATACAGTAGCAAAGGATCGTATATCATGCCAGGAATATATACAAGTGTGGCTAACGTGTGAAAGTTCTTTCTAGTAGGACTTGTAGCTTGGGATTTCGACAATATTTGGTAGATTATGATGAAGATACTCAGCAGAAAACACACTGCCCAGTAAATAACTATTGCAATCTGCAACATGTAAGAATAAGGTGAGGCCGATAACAATCGCTCTGTTTCGAGCGGTGTAAATTATAATATTATTCCTTACCCTTTCACGGCTGCCAAAAGCGAAAGAAACTGCCCATACTATTGGATTTTGATCGAGAATAATGTAAAGTGTCGGAAGAGTTACCAAGCATAAGAGGCTGATTATCGTTAGATAAAAGTACGCTGTGCTACGGAGGACGGGGAAATATCCACACAGGAAGCATACCGATACTACGTACAATATCGCAACCTGCAACATATCATGTGTACGTCTCGTGTGACGAGAAGAAGAAAGACTAATACCCGTTTCTACCAACGTAGTTTAACTTTAATCTCGATTCAACTTAGGTCCAGTTTCACAAACGTCGGTTAACTGTCAACCAGAGTTCAGTCGACTTCCTATCTTTCTCTATATTGTTATCCAAGAAGAGACAGAGGATCAATTAACCATGGGTTAGCGGTTAAACGTTTGTGAAACTGGCCCTTACATTGTATCTCTTTCTAGTTTTGCGAATTGGTAAAAGACAAGAAATAATTTCAGCCAAGATTAAAGTTAATCTACATTGGTAGAAACGGGCATAAGGGCGAGTTTCACAAACGACGGTTAACTGCTAACCGAAGGTTAATTGATTCTCAGTCTGTTATTTAGACAACAAGATAGAAAAAGATATAGGGCGTTGACTGAACTCTGGTTAACAGTTGATCGACGTTTGTGAAACTGGCCCCAGGACAATTTTATTACCTGCAGCACAACCGTGCTTATGTCACCGTCGTGAATCGGCGGCAAATGATATCGCAGGGGCAAGTTGGTGACGGCCGACATCAGGAACAAGATAAAACTGTGCGTAACCACCGTTGCCTCGCCTACCGTAAAGCAGCCTGGGAAAGCCGACATTAGTTGTACGACGCCCCATGTGCCCAAACTTGCGACGGTCAGGCCCCACGCGACGCTCGTCAACAGCCCTAGTAACGTAACAACGTTTTCTCTATCCGCCGAGCAATGTATTCGCCGATTGACATACCTTTGTTAGCGGCGAGTAGAAACAGCACGGACGTTATGATCGCAGGTACAAAGTATATGGCGTGGAAGTCCTTCGCTACGATCTGCTTCATCGAGAGCCGCGCGTAAAGGCATAGCGAGCAGAGAATCAGCCCGAAGCCCGTGGTTCCCACAAACAGGCATATCTCGGAGTAACTGCTCTCTTCTCTCGATATCGTCACCGCGGCACTCAGGCCGACCAAAGCGCCCAGCCATAGTCCGCTGCTCGCGTTTGCCCTGCAAATCCGCAATAATACTTTAATCTCGCGTAGGAGCAACTCCCGATCCCGTTCACGTTGTCGGATTACAATGCGAGCGTATCGCTCGCCGTAATTTCGCGACGAAATACGCGACAGATCTCGTTGCTAGGTTAGGGTTAGGTTAACTCGCTTCCACGGGGAGCGAGCGACAGTGCCGATGACGTACCGGTGCCGTATGCCGTTGCGTTTGACATTTCGCAATACGTTATCCTCGAGCCGATTATACTGCGCGACCAACGACTCCATCCTTTCTCTCGGCTAGAGGAGATCGCTTCTCATAGCGTGACGCCGCCCACCAGCGACGCTTTTGTGCGCTTTCACCTCGACCTGGGACTTGGGACAGGGACGTGGAAAACGGCCGCGAGGGTTCAACACCCGATCCTCCCGTCACCTCCGTGTCTCGACGGCTCCACGATGCTCCGCGACACACGTGTCCGTTTAAAATTAGAAAAGACAAGTGGTCGAATGGGAAGACTCCGACAGCTCTGGCGGCATCATACGAGACTCATTGAAGACTACATTTTTTTTTCACTACTAATGACAGCGAAAACTGACGAATGTACGTATAGCTGGCTGCCTCTCATCGCTCTCGAGTCATTCAGAGAAATGGAGACATCGAGACATTCGAATCCAAGAGCAAGCAGTTTATTTAATATTACTTTCAATTCGGCTCCCAACGTAACCTAACCTGAGACTTAGGTTGGTCCAAGTTGGGTCGAGCGACGTTTAAATTGAATCTGGATTGTAAGTTCGTCACATTCATAAGTCCCAGTCTACAATAGGAGATTTAAGCCCTAAGCCTTAAGAAATTGACTAATCACGGTCAAGTATGAGTAGAATCGCGACTGTGATTAGTCAATTTCTTAAGGCCTAGGGCTTAAATCTCTATTGTAGACTGGGACTTAAGGATCATGTAATGTATTGCCACGTTATTACGCTCAGATTATAACGTTTATATCATTTTATTCTATACGTTAAATATCCCGGATTACATTAAATATAACTTAATAATTGTCATTTTTGTAGTTAAAACTTTTCCCATTTTCTGATATTGCACTAATGTTGCAACATCAATCGAACAATTTTGTACATTGATTCACGAGTGAATTCTGTATGCTACAATTTAGTGTCTCGATAACATGTGTAGCGTAAACTATACATTTTTAATACATTCTGTATCACGTAGACCGTACATCATAGTTTAGCACAATCGCGAGCTAAAGAATCAATAACATCGGTGATTTTTATTGGCCGTATCTGGCAATTAAAATTCTTATTGCGAAAGATATTACCTCAGCCAGGACTCAAACCTGGGACCTCCCTCAATCCGTGACGTGTGTCGCAATAAGAACTTTAATTGCCAGATACGGTCAATAAAAATCACTGACGTTATTAATTACTTCTGGCGACTTTTAAGAATATTCTTACTAACTAAAGAATCAAGTCTTAAAGATACTTTAAGAGTTATACGTTTGGCTCTCGAAATCTTTCTTTCACCAACTACGTCAAGTGCACAATAATGTAACTTGGAATAGAGCTATTTACTAGAGTCCGACCGAAATTTCGGTTTCGGTTTCGGTTTCGGCCATTTTCGGCCTAAAATCAAGATTTCGGCTTGATTTCGGTTTCGGCCGAAATAGAGAGAAAATTTCGGTGACGTAAGCCAAAACCAGAAACTAGAAGTCGCAACACGTCGCGTTGGTCAACGCCAATTGCGCCGGCGCGATTTCTTCCTTCTTTACCCGCTCTTTTATTCTCCTTCAAATGTTTAGTGCCTGAAATGCATAACATCGAACGTAATCTCTCAAACGCTCATCGGTTGCTAATAGTGTCAAATAGTAATATCCGATTCTCTTGAAGTTGATCTCTTATTTTATAATGTTTCTTCATATTTTATTTTATATTGTAACTCGAGTAAAATACTTTTATATTTTGATAAAATATGTAATAAAACCTTAAAAAATGTACATTTTCTACTAATTTTCAAAATTATATTTCTTTTATAAGACTCTCCAAAAAATTTCGGTTTCGGTTTCGGTTTCGGCCGAAACTAAAAAAGGTGGTTTCGATCGGACTCTACTATTTACGTTGCGTCTATTTTCAATACCTTGTAACAAAGAATAAATAAGTACATTTAGGCGTTGTGACGTTTAGCAAACGCTATCAAGCCATTAGTCGACGAATCGTGCGTTGTGACATTTTCTGCGCTAGCGAGTTCTGGTTCGATGGCTTTAGCTAGCTGTTTTCCCAACTCCACGCTGCAAACGTTTATTTTTTTTACAATTTCCCATATAGAAACTTGTGTTTCATGCAAAAATGTAATTTTTTTTCTTACCCCCACTGATCATATGAATTAATGTCCCAAATAATTCCCTGTATAAAGATTTTGTGTTCATACATTGCTGGAAAAATTGAAGTATCGTTATACTTAAATATGTAGATTAATGTCCAACTAATAATACGACGCGGCAGAGAAATGATTCCGTGTGAAAAAAGTATATAAAATAAATGTTTTCAATTAGTCCATTAATTTTCTAGAAAACTTTCAGGTACGAATATGTAACAATTTGCTTTATATCATCGTGACTCGCTGCATATCTTGTACACATCATTGAGTAAAAAAGATATTTACCAATCAAAGCGCCAAGAATAAAAGGTGTTAATTTCTTTATCACAATACTGTTTGTCGGTCTGTTTCCTTCAAACAACTTATGTGGTAACAGTAACTCCACTTGTTCAGCGTTTAATCCCGATTTTTGCAATTCAGCTCGAGCCTCATTTTCACCCTTGCCTTTCATTAAAGCTTCGGTTTGCGCAAAGAAGTTGGCAAGTAAAATCGTATGATGTGGAGGAATCTGCAATAAATAAAACGGTATAACAGCAGATAAGTCCAATTAATAGATAGAGCAAATTGTTTACCTGATTTTGAGACTGAACAGGAATTATAAAATCTGCTGGTACGAGTCTCGTACCTTGATGCAACAACTGATAGAATGCGTGTTGTCCATTAGTGCCTGGTTCTCCCCACACGATTGGCCCTAATAAAATTAATAGATACTTTCTTATTAAGCAATCAAGAATCCGTATGTATACATACAGTTTGTACATTGCAAAGCGTACCAGTGGAATAATTTACAGCTTTCCCGGAACGAGTAATATATTTTCCATTGCTTTCCATGTCCCCTTGCTGGAAGTAAGCTGCAAATCTGTGTAGGTATTGGTCGTACGGTAACAACGCATGTGTCTCAGCCTTATAAAAATTGTGATACCATACACCAAGTAAAGCGAGTATGGCAGGGACCTAAAGATTAAAATAGATGATTAGCTTATGGTTTCAGTGAATTGGACGTTGCTTACCAATTGTGAAAATTGTGAAATGAGATCTTTGATACGCACCCATTTATATTACATTTTATATTCAATATACTTACATTTTGCTCCAGCGGTGCTGTGCAAAAATGTTGATCCATAAAGTGAGCTCCACTTAAGAGCTTTTCAAAATTATCAAAGCCAATTGACAAACAAATCGACAAGCCAATAGCTGACCACAGCGAGTAACGTCCACCGACCCAGTCCCAGAAGCCAAACATATTTTTCACATTGATGCCAAATTCTTTAACCTTTTGTTCATTAGTGGACAATGCCACAAAATGACAGGCGACTGCGGCTTCCTGAACAATTTTCGCCATTGTATCATTGTATCAGAAAAGAAATGCTAGATATCGAGCTAAACAGATTTGTAAATGTAATCAGTACGTCAAATTCGGGCGCTCACATCTTTCAACGTTTTCAAAAGCCACTGCTTGGCGGTAGTTGCGTTCGTTATAGTTTCCTGTGTTGTAAACGTCTTGGAAGCTATTATGAATAAAGTGGTTTCCGGATTCAATTTCTTAAGAGTTTCAGCTATATGAGTGCCATCGATATTGCTGACAAAATGAACTCTAGGCCCGATGCTGTATGCTTTTAAAGCCTCGGTTACCATAAGTGGGCCCTATTAAAATATAAATGAGTAATTAAATCTTAATAAATATTCAGCCACTGGAGCGAGAACAAAACTGGCATAAATTACAAGATCGGATCCACCGATTCCAATATTAACGACATCCTCGATGGGTTTACCGGTGAATCCTTTCCACTGTTTCGTCAGTATCTGCAAATAAACATATTTCGAGTGCGCGTTTAGAGAGAATTAATTGAAATTAATAACATTTCTCTTACCTCGTTCGTAAAAGTTTTCATGTGCTCCAATACCGCGTTAACATCAGGCATTACATCCTTTCCATCCACCAATATCGGCGTGTTGCTTCTGTTGCGCAAAGCAATATGCAAAACCGCTCTATTCTCTGTGAAATTGATCTTTTCGCCGCCGAACATGGCACCTCGCGCGGCTTCTATCTCCCGCGCACGAGCCTACAAAATTACACAAATACACAATGAGACATTAACAAGTGCACGAACATAATTTTGTTGTGCACTTGTTAATGTACAAATCAGTTGTATACATACCAGATTAAATAGTAATCCAAGTACTTCTTCATTAATCTTGTTTTTGGAGTAATCCAGTAAAATCGGCCCGTCTTGTGGAGTGGAGAGCTCCACGCTGTTTTACATAATAACTTTTTATTCACCTTGTAGAACCGTTTGCAATAATAATGACTACCTAGGAGCATGCGTCGCGCATTATTACGTTTAATAGGAAAAAAAACAAATGTTTATCTCGATACTAAAAGTCTTCCTTCTTGTCGCCAGCGAAATTCAAAAAATGAGATAAAACTAATTTGATGCACGTCAACCAAACTGGCAATATATTTCTTCGTTTATTTACAACGTTTCGTTTGGTTGACGTACATCAAATTAGTTTTATCTCGTTTCTTTCAACATTCTATTTCCCCGCGTAGCAGAAAAGCGATTGTGAAATCTCGGAAAATAGTCTCGCTCGATCGCCGAAGAAATAACCTTTGAGAGGTCGTCCCAAGGTCACGGGTGGAGTAGAGACTTGCCTAAATTTCTCGAAACGTTTAGGATCCTGCTGGAACATATTGTATATATTAATCTTGGCGCCGTCGCTGTCAAAGTATTGCTGCAGTTGTTTCCACGCTGGTTCAGTCAGCAAATCCGCTTTGGGTTTCATTTTCCAGTTTTGAAGAAAGCCGCGCGCGTGATTCTTCAACAGCGGAATCTGTCACCAGTGACTTATCTGTCATTGTGGTTGGAGTCGTGTGCCGTTAGGCGTCGCAGTGGTCGCGCGATCGGAGAGAGAGACTGCGTGTGTGTGTGTGTGTGTGTGTGCGCGAGAGGACTAGAGGGACTCGACACGAGCGATAAAAGCGTTTACTCTTGCGATAAACTTGGCGGAAAACGTAGAAAATACCGATCTTTCTTTGAAAAACCTCTCTAAAGAGACATCAAGTCTAAAGCTTTGGTTTACTCGACTATCCGCCTCGCTTTCGGCCGTGATTGGTCAACGGTTTTTTCTTGTTACTACACCCATTGTAGACCCGGCCTAAGAAAGTGCATGCGTAGTCTACACCTGGCGCGTTTACGAGGGGGCAACGGAACGTGTTGGCTACAGTCAGCAACGACCGTTGGTTTCCAATCGATTTGTGGGCTGTTTCGCTTTCGCGGGCACAATCGCGCGGCGCGCTCACGCTGATCCCTGCGAAAAGGTCATTCGGGAAGAGAGACGACGTTTATTCAACTTGGACAGCGGCTCTTCCGGACACTCGAGTTGGCCGCATTGTTCCTCGCAGGCAGGAGCCATTGATAGAGGATCGATTTGTAGCATATCGCGAGAAATAGGAAGGGAGAAAAAGTTGCTGGTGTTTCCTGCTACTCTTGTGTCTCGACTCCTCGCGAGTGAAGTTTGATCTGTCTGTCTCTCCGTCGTCACCCGCCGTGCCGCGTGCGGCCGCACGCAGCGCGACGATGCCGATTCTGTTGAGGAACTTCCCGAGGAAGCGTGTCGTGCGTGCGCTCAAGTCCACTTACGAATTCCGAAGTCCGTGCGAAGAGCTCGAGGTGCATCGAGCGCGTGCCGGGTGTGCGTAAGCGTTCGCGATCTCCACTTTCGTCCTCGCCTCTGTGACCCGACCTGTAACCTCTACCTCGCTGCCTCTATCTCAATCTCCGCGGTACGAGAGACATGATCGCGCGCGCCGAGGATGTGCACCGTCCGTTCTCGCGTGTCCGAGGAACACCTGTAGTGCCGCGTTCATAATTGCACTGGCGTGTACGATGTCAGCACAGCTAAGCATGCAAGACAAGAAGGATCTGGAGAAGTTTACCAAGTACCTTGCGCTCAGGGCTGCGCAGATCATAGTGCAGTCGAGGTCGGGCCAGAAGGTCAACACCACGTGCAAGCCGGACTCGTCAGCCGGCGACTGGGTAATCTATCTTGTCTGATTTCTTGTTTTTTACCTTCATTCGCCTCGAGGATTGAAGTTAATCCGCGTCTGTATCTAACGTTGCAGTTTAATCTGGCGATAAAGGAGCTGCCGGAAGTCTCGGCCGACGCCAAGAGAGCATTATGCGGAGAGATAGTGAGTTCAGCTGTACCTCTGTGCATAGAAATCTCGCTGAAGACAGTGGAGGGTGACAAGATGGTCCTGGAGACTTGGAGCCTCGGCGTCTTGCCAGAACAGAGCGATCCAGCTGTACGAGTGACGTACACTGTGTACAACAGAATGGGGATTGTGTTGAAGTCCCTGATTGCTATATCAAGAGTCACGCCCGCTTACAAACTGAGCAGGCGGCAAGGGCCTGATTCCTACACCATGTGCTATCGGATATACATGGGAGAGCCTCAGCTACATAATTTAGGTTTGCTCCGAGCAAAATTATAATTAAACATTGTTTATCGGTCACTATGGAGCTTCTCATTGAATGTTAATTTCGCAACAGGTGACAACTATAAACACGTAAGAGTAGGTCAATTGTGCACTCCAGTGGGCACTATACATCTGTCGGTCTCTTACAGAACAAAAATGACTATATCGCCTACCCACAAGGGACGAGATTCCATCATGCTTAAGAGCGATCATTTTCATTCGGACTTGAGTCCACGTCACGCGCGATATCAGCAAAGGTTGGTAAATGTCAAATATTTCCGAGTACAATCGTACCGAGTATAATCTAACGGTGCTTGAAATTCAATGTGTAGCGAGGAAACGTCAAAGTCACTCAGCGACACCATTAAGGTCGGCGCATTTGTGATAAACAAGCCTGTCATTGTCAACGAAGAGGACCTCGTGATACCAGACGTACCGTTCAGTTCGCTATTAACGCCCAAACAAACGTCGCCGCCCCCAATATCGCTGATGGAACCTAACACAAAGACTGCAATGACAGCTGTTGCGACCGACAGCAACAATGGGAATAATGAAAGACTTAATAATGATAATGCCACTTCGAAATGCGCATCCCAAAACGGATCTAGAAGAAGTAGTTGTTCAATGACTAGTGCCAACGATGATTTTATTATGGTAGATTTGGTAATTGATGCTCTTAATCCAAACATGCTAACACGATAACTTGATATATCTAAGTATTTTCTACAGTTGGTGCGAGAGAACAAATTTACTTGATATTGAGAAGCAATATTTTACCTAGTTGTAATTTATGAAATATATCAAAGTAAATTTAAAAATTCACATGTATATGTACACACACACGTTTGTATACGAAAGAAACTTTAAATATTGTTACAGAAAACTCCTTTCGCCGTCACGAATACCAACAGCGATGTAGGAGCGTTTTATCGAGAGTGTCAAAGTGCTCCGCAATTGCAAGCCTTTATGGAGGAAAGAACTCTTGCGGAACAATTGGGAGATCTCACTAAACAATTGGAAACATTTGAAACAAATATGCAACACTACGAGGACATTTTGTCATCTTTGTGTCAAACGGAAAATAATAATTAAGGCCGGTATCTGCTAGTTGATTTAAGCAAAGGCACGATTTTTGCGTTGAATACAGTTTTCGAAAATTACGTTATTATGTTGATGTAGAACGCATATCACAAATTTAACACATTTAACAATTGGAAGAACTGATCTAGCCCTCGATAAAATTGTTCACTCGACGTCGCAAACGTTTTGCTATTATACGAAAAATACGTTGCAAAGATTTTATTTAATATATTATATAAGGTATATGTAACTTTCAGCAGAGTACTAGTTGTGATAATTGATTACTTAATATAACTTATTGCTTGTATAAAGTGTAAATTGCACTTGAATATTCTAAGACAAAACGATAAATACAAGTTGATTATCAAGTATTCAATTTTTTATCCTATTAAACCTATTAAATTTATCTGCAACTTGTGCAATCATTGTCCACGTTAACTTTTCTCAAGTGATTCACCTATTGTAAATAACATCGTCGACGAGAGAAATCAACTTTTTTTTTATATACAATTGCTAATATACTAAATATCGTTTATTCGTTATCATACATCTGTATCGTACCGTAAGTATTAATATAAAAACTGTACAGTCTTACTACAATAGATCTCCACAACGGTATCTTTAGAATTATACAAAGATATCCAAAGACGAGATGCTTTTGGTATGAATGAATTTGCACGGTAACGACTCATCGTTAATTAATTTGATTCCTCAGTGAAGTTAACTGCTCCGAATACTCGAGGTATAACCTTTGCCAACGAAGATGACCACCGACTACGGCCAGTACATCGCCCAAAAGTTTATGTTTCCTTATTCCCTGTACGAAACATGAAAAATATAAAACGCAATTGAGTTGAAGTTATCGTTAAAGAATTAATTCGATATGTATGTATAGACAATATTACCAAGATGACAGGGTCCCATATACTTTTTGAAGCTGACGTATGACTCGGACCCAAAAGGTCGTCCAAAATTAGCCTTAGACGTTTCTCCAAACCGTCTAAAAAGACAGAAAATTTGCAAATTTGAGAATGACATACGATTTTGTAAGAGAGCCGATTCGTAATCGACCAACTTCAGATTCGATCCCCGACTCTCGTCCTTACGCATATCCCAATACCTTGTACAAGATTTTGAGTGAAGGCGTACAAAGTAGAGAAATCCGTGTTTCATATTTCCAAAAGTAAACGTGAAATATATGACGCACCTTGCGTTAATAAGAATGACACCAAAGCCATGAGCCAATGAACGTATTCTTGGGCGCTTCCAAGAGCTTTAGACGCGAGTAACTGTTGTTCCAAGTAGGAAACTACGCTTGGCGCGCTATGCGGTAATCGCGGATTTGGTAAAGTATTCCCAGAAGTTCTGAGCAGTCCTTCCTGTAGCGATGACAAAGGTCCCCTAGGCGATCTACTGCCGGAAGTACTCAGCACGCTGAATGACGACCATCGCCACACAGGGTCTTGACTGTCTCCAATTAACAGCCATGTGCCTACATACGATGATCGTTGTAATCACACAGATACAAATATATAGAAGAAAGGATGAGGAATTTTGCTATACCCATATCTTTATGGTATATATATGCTCGTGCATTAGTAAATGCTACGTGAGGCATTCCATTGTACAAAGTGCACGACAATAGAGATGTTCCAGGTGCTGCTAAATGAGCAGCTGAGGTTGAAACGATCATCCGGCACGTATTTCCTATTTCCCATACACGAACCGCGCCACAGCTCGATATCACCATCACCTATTAAATTGTTTTACATCTATAAGCATTAAACATACGGTACGTATATAGGAAATTAAGTCGATCAATAAATTACCGCGTTTCCAACTGCATGAACCTTTGCCAAAGGTGCCGGTGGCGCTAGCGGTGGTGCTGGCCGACATCCTTTTGCAGGATGAAACGTATGAAGACTTCCGTCTTCCAGACCCAAGGCTATTACAGCCGGCGACGCTGCTAATGCCACAGCGCTGTATCCTAAATAGAGATCCCAGGTCGGTTCAGAATCTGTGCCCTTAAATACTTGCAAATGAGCCAAGCCCTGACTGTTGGTGACAGTCACAGCGTAATGACCAGCCTGCTGGGACAACGAACTGGACGGCTTCAGTGGAGGCAGAATCATCTGACCCACTACATTCCTGTCAGATATGAATTTCGGCTTCTTACTCGGAGAAGAATGGTGTACTTTCGGTGTCGTTTGCTCCTTGCGTTTTAACGTAAGGGAGGATCCCGGTGCGTCAACAGCAGCTGGCTTCACGGAGGCGGAGGTGACGTTAGGTGCAACAACGTCGTTACGTTTTTCTATCACAATCGAGCTTTTCGTTTGTACTGTACTCGTGAACGTTGGTGTACCTAAACTACCACTGATATTTGTATCTCTGCAAAGTCATCAAAACTCATTATACTCACTTAATAAAAAAAGATAAAGATGAGATTGTAACAACTTACGTCGTGTCTGCTGGTGGTGGGATGAACATGGGAGTGATTCTTCTTTTACCATCCGAAGTTCTCGTTTCGATTTGTTTATTGATAGGCCCTTTAACTGGAGTAGTCGCGGGGTTAGCGACAGGAGGAATGCTAGGAGCAGATGATACTTGACAAGATTGATTCGACACCGGTTGCTTCAAATTAAGGAGTTCTGGTGCTTCCATCACCATACAACCTCCTTGGACCAACGGTTTGCCATACAATCGTTCGTGTAGGCTACTCTATCAACCCAGAGAAAACAATAATCGGTTCTACCAAGTGTACCATAGTAACAATACAATGTAGCGTATACGTAGGACATTTACTTGCTCGGCAGGATCAAGAGGTTGCCCCAGTTCTTGTTGAGTAAATTCAATAAATACAGCTGTCCCATCCCACGAGCACGCGGCGAGGCGGAGGCCACACGGTGACCAACTAGCATCTAATACAGAATGTGTAAACAACTCGTGAATTACGACCAGAGGTCGTTTTAAGGATGTTAACCACACAGATAGAGAACGATCTCGCGATCCTATCGCGACACAGCAATACTGTTGTGGCTTAGAAGAGCCCGGCTGCTTCTTCTGCAGAATATTGCCATTAAATCTCTGTAAAAGAAACATAGGAGAAATTACACACACACACACACTCGTGTATGTATACTGTATAATAACTTCAAGTTTTTTTTTTGACCGTATCTGGCTATTTTAATGTTCCAAACTCGCTACGTTTCGACCTTGGGTTTTGGTCCTTTTCAAGCGAGAAAAAACTGTGAGAATCAAACGCTTAGATTTGTGTAATAAATAGTAGATTTAGTATAATTTTGTGTATAACTTAGATGCAACGGATTCTGTAACGGTTGACTTGAGAAGCTCACGTTAGTGTCAAACTTTGTAAAAGAGACTCGTTGGAGAGATGACGGAACGTGACAATGCCTACAATTGATAGAACGGTGCTTACAACGCAAGTTACCGCCTTCCTATGTCCAACAAAATCTTTATCCTGTGTCCAGCCGTCTCGTTCAATTATTTGAGCCGTAGGTCCTCCTCCGTTCATAGCGTGGGCAGATACCAAGTACTGACCGTCTGGACTCCAAGAGAGTCTCAGGACATGAGTCGTTCCACCGCACTCGTCAAAAGGCTCGGATATTAACGCTGCCTCCGTCCAATCCGTAGTACGCCACACCCTCAACGTTTTGTCGTCGGACTGAGAAGCCAAGTATTTCCCCACGGGATCCCAAGTGATGCCTTTCACAAAGCCTGTATGACCCTTCAACACAGCGACCACCGCGGGAAACTTGGAGGCGTCCCATACGATCACGCTGTTGTCCACCGAAGCGGAAGCCAGCCATGGGCTGTGCGGCGCCCACGCAAGATCGAGCACGTCAGCTTCGTGAGAGCGCAACGTCGCGATACACCTCCAAGTCTCCACGCTGGCTTTTCCACCAAACATACAACTCCCACCGGACCCAGACAATCTCCAGATCATAATAAGCTTATCTACACCACCCGATGCCAACAGTCCACCGTTGCTCCATCGAACGCAGTTGACGCACGCTGAAATATCAAAGTGACAATTATACGTCGATATTGGACGCGCGAATAATTTAACGATATAAACCAAATTCATCTTTACCAAGGTGGTTGTCCAATTGACAAAGCATCTTCGGAACGTTAGAATCTAATTCGGCAGTCTCGTTAACTACCGGTTCCATATTCCATATAACAACTCTCCCTGAATCGCCACCTAATAATTTCAACGCGATAATCACAGATACAAGTATCTCGTTGGCGCATTTCTAGTGTTCAAGCGCTGGTCTACAATACGTGGAGTAAGCGTGGAGTAAGGAGTAAGGCTGATGGCAGAGAACAATCCGTAAACGCTTAAGACTGTCTCATTGTCAGTCGTAGACGTAGGGCAAGGCAGAGAGAAACGTAAGTCGTATACAATAGCCTTTCACGACTTACGTTTCTCTCTGCCTCGCCCTACGTCTACGACTGAGACAGTCTTAGCGTTTACGGACTGTTCTCTACCATCAGCCTAAGGGAGAGCCCTAACTTGTAGCTTTTGGTGTAAGGAAGCTGAAATGCGGGCATAATTTTTAAAATATTTGTAACGCTGATTGACGGCATTTTGATTCACCGAGAGCAAGTCTACCCAGATAGTACAAAGATGAACATAAGTTCATAGAGAATTCATTTTAAAGAAAGCATACAGAATTAGAAAAATGAATATCTGAAGAATTCTTGAAGAATTAGTCTTAATCAGTTCGTCTTGAAGTATTCTTCTGAAGTTCATTATAATGAATACTTTGCGATTCAGTACTGTGAAAACTTTAAGAATTTATGAGGAATTATTTGTCATGCGCGAGTATCCGCTAACCGCCGTCCGGACGTTCTTGTGCAGCGCGTTACACGTGCAATATTTTGTGTGCGTAACGTTATATGCAATTAATTTTGTGCAACAGTTCTATTGTGTAAAAGAAAGAATCGAACGACGAGAACCGAAACGGAAGAATCATCCGATTGTCAACGAGCTTCAGTTGAGAGTATCTCACTGTTGAGTGAGGAATTATAATAATGGTGTAATGTTACTGCACATTAGGTGTGTACATACATTGGGTAAATATTTTGTAATCCTCTTTGTTCTAACACTATTCCCCTTGAATTCATAAAGTTTACATTTATTGAATTCGAGATGAATACTTTAAGAAGTTGTCAGGAAACGATTTATGGTGCACGTAACTTCCTCTGTCACTCTTTATTGTATTCTTCTATGAATTCCTAAAGAATTACAATTCAGAAAAAAGAAAACTTAAAGAATACTTTGTGATATTGGTGATTTTGTTGACCATATCTGGCGATTAAAATTCTTATTGCGAAAAATATTACCCCAGCCAGGATTCGAACCTGGGACCTCCCTACAATCCGTGACGGGCGTCTTAGCCAGCTCGACCACCGGGGCCTAATACTTTGTGAATTCAGTGTGCTATCTGGGCAAGAGCTGAAGTAGGAGTAAGAAATAAAACGGATTTATTTCCTTACTCCATGTATTGTAGACCAGCCTCAATATACATGTTTGTTAAAAGGTAGAATAGACGATAGAGGCAGGAATATACCTTGACCACCGGTGGCAAATCTTTTCCCATTGGGATGTATGTCGATAGAAAATATCGGATACCCTGGCGAAACGAGAGACAAACGTCAAAATCTGCATTAACAATTGATCCCGAGTGTCGTAGAAAGGCAGTAAACGCTACAAACCGTCGTGAGTAACCCAATTGGGCTTGACCAACTTCATTGTCTTCGTCGTCTGAGGCTGTGTAACTGTCGCAACTTGATAAGCAATCGTTAAATCTGGTTACATCTTAGAGCTATGATTCCCGTAGAAAAAAAGGGTGCCCGGCACAATTTAAAAATTTGCACGAGACATAACCTTAGTCCGTCGTACACAAAAATATATCTGTAGCGGTGGGTACGTTGAGCGGGGAAAATTGCTCCGCGAGCGCTTTCCACTGATTGGATTCTACTATTAGATCCAGAGAAATAGACTTATAACGGCGCGGATCTAAAAGTATAATCCAATCTCTCTCTCTCTCTCTCTCTCTCTCTCTCTCTCTCTCTCTCTCTCTCTCTCTCTCTCTCTCTCTCTCTCTATAAAAAAAATGCGTTATCTAAATGGTCTTAATTTCTTGCAAGTTTTTATTCTGTTAATAAAAGAACGACGTTGTAGTTTTAACGCAAAGCTGACTGGCATTCTTAACAATGGCCACGTTCAGCAGAACGTTTAAGCCCCGTCTACATAGAAGTCGTAAAGTCAGGGTGCTTTCACATGGAGCGTAAATTGCGTAGCGTAACCTGCGTATCACCAATCACAGGATCATGCTGATAGAACCGTTTCAATAATTCCGTTGAACTAGTCCTGTGATTGGCGATACGCAGGTTACGCTACGCAACTTACGCTCCATGTGAAAGCACCCTGATAGTCGTAAGAATAGTCGACTATGATTGGTCAATTCTTATGTGTCTGATGAAATTAACCAATCGCAGTCGATTATTCTTACGACTACGACTCTGCGACTCGCATTGTAGACTACGCATTATTTTGCAACTGTTGAACATTTTCTGTACTGAGATTGGATTACATTTTTAGAACCAGAGGAATAATCCAATGACTACGACTACGTTTCCACCGAGGGTCAGAGTCGGGTTGGGGTGAGCGTTTTTGCGGTGGAAACACCAAACCCCAACCCGATTCTGACCCGACTCTAGCCCGACTCTGACCCTCGGTGGAAACGTAGTCAATGCCCACGTTCAGCAGGCACAACTGTTGAGTGAGCGTTCAGTATGATTGGCCGCGTTCAGCAGACACAACTGTTGAGTGAGCGCTCAGTATGATTGGCTAATACTTTTAGATCCAGCCAATCATGTTAAGAAATCATTGAGCGCTCACTCAACAGTTGTGTCTGCTGAACGCGGCCATTGGTTAATACTTTTAGATCCAGCCAATCATATTAAGAAATCACTGAGCGCTCACTCAACAGTTGTGTCTGCTGAACGCGGCCATTCATAGCACAGAAAACTTCCAACAGTTGCAAAATAAACGTTCTGCTGAACATGACCATTGGCCGCGTTCAGCAGACACAACTAGAGAGCAGAGGCTCTCTAGACACAACTGTTGAGTGAGCGCTCGGTATGATTGCAAATACTTTTAGATCCAGCCAATCATATTAAGAAATCGTTGAGCGCTCACTCAACAGTTGAGCCTGCTGAACGTGGCCATTGATTTCGTGACGAAATACAAACACCCGAGGTCTGTTCTTTTTAGCCCAACTTGGCGCACACCCAGACGCCGCCGTTGCGATTGGTTACCTTACCTCTGATTCAACGAATCACGTTCGATTAAAGCTGCCATTTCACGGAGCGAAGCTAAAGCTGGCGTTTACCCCCACTCCATCGCAACACAAGTCAGCTTTGCTTTACCCCTGGCATGAAGAATAGAGATAAGGAGACCGAACTGACACGGAAAAATGTTCGAGAAACACGGCCAAATTGGTCGCTGGACTCTAATTTACTAATGCTCCGCTAGATGGCGCCTCCGTTTGACGGGACCTAGAGACACTATAATCAGAGATGAGACACCAGGGATCATCTTCTGATTGGTCAGCCATGTTTAGGCTATTGCCGCTGATTTTCAAATACATGAATTATATAAGGCTTGTTTTCAGTTCCTATACTGGTGAACTAGTGTAATAAATTAGAGTAAGACAAGGATATTTTTCTCATTCTAGCTTACTGCATTAGTTCACCAGTGTACGAACAGAAAACAAAGCTATATTAATGACGAATAAATTACATAAGGTTCTGATATGAAAAGTACAAGTACAGAAAAAGGGAGGCCTAATAAGAGCACATTTCCGAACTAAAGTGTACCTATGATAAAAACAATTTTTATTTTATAGTTTAATAATAATTATTGCATAAAAATAGTTTTACCTCGCAGAGATAAGAATGATCCGTTGGTATCCAATTGTCACGACCCATATTTCGTACCCATACAGCTCAACGTTCTGCATTTTTGGGGAAAATTCTCATTGTATATCCTTTTTTGGAGGAATTATTGCAAAATTGGTATGAACATCCGCCCATTTTGCATTCAGTGAGTCACTTAATAAATGTATCCTTAATCTGTCGTGATTTTGTGGTTAGGTCCTTGTGGTCTTTGTCAGCTACACTCTGCTACACAAGTGCAGTAGTGCAGCTGAAAAGAGCTAACTATACGATAGAGTGAGATAGTGTATATTTCTCTCTCTCTCGTAGGATCGAGCCTAAACATGGCGGACCGGCTTGGTGTCTCATCTCTGATTATAGTGTCTCTAACGGGACCCACACGTACACGCACCGGCGGCTATGTAAGTGTGTGGAAGCAGGCGAGACCGGCGACAGCGCACAAATACATGCACGATTTTAACTCTCCCCACCACGCTCCACCCTGCAACCTCTCCTCCTCCTCAACCATGAAGAATAGAGATAAGGAGACCGAACTGTATGTTCGGGACACGCGACCAAAACCGATCCCCGATGGTTGTATCTTTAGGTACCAATAGATGGCACTGCAATCTGAAGGTACCTAAAGTCACTAGATATATAGTTGAGGAGGAGGAGAGATTGCAGGGTGGGGAGAGTTAAAATCGTGCATGTATTTGTGCGCTGTCGCCGGTCTCGCCTGCTTCCACACACTTACATAGCCGCCGGTGCGTGTACGTGTGGGTCCCGTCAAACGGAGGCGCCATCTAGCGGAGCATTAGTAAATTAGAGTCCAGCGACCAATTTGGCCGTGTTTCTCGAACATTTTTCCGTGTCAGTTCGGTCTCCTTATCTCTATTCTTCATGTCCTCAACTCTAAGCCAATAGCCATCGGGTACCTTTAAAGTCACTAGATATATAAAGTACCGCAATCCATAAGACCACTGTATAAGGATTTGGAGCCAAAATGGCGG
>NW_011966784.1:24052-31280 GCF_000949405.1 Vollenhovia emeryi | reverse complement strand
TGTTTGGGATAATTTTATACCACATGGGTGTCAACTTATTACACCAATTTGGATCTGATACATGCGGGGGCAGATTTGCCTACCTTATCCGGCTATACCCTTTCTAATTTGCTTACTTTAATGGTGAGGAAGAAATGTGCAAATTTCCAATTTGCACGCTTCAATGATGAGGAAGCAATATGCAAATTTCTAATTTGCACACTTTCAAGAAACATCGAAAAAAATTAGATTTCGCTCCTAAACCTTCCTCTATGAGGAAGCCATGTGCAAATTTCTAATTTGCACACTTTACTTTACTTTACTTTACTTTTTTCTAATTATATATTATATTGTTCTTCAGTTTTTTCAATCCAAATTTCATATATAATTCATTAAAATATAATTAGTTCTTGACATACAGTTCTTGAGTTATAGACATTTGAAATTTTTGGAAATCATTATTAAAGAAAATTTGCGATAGTTACACCAACCACAGACATTTCTAAAAAAAAATAATTAAAAATTAGAAAACCTTTTACCGGTCATCGCCATATTCAAGAGGTATACCTCTACCTATGTGTATTTAAACTTTTTGGTTCTACAAGTGCGTACATTTCTTTATTGCATTGTGTACCATCACTTCTGAAACACCCTGTATAATGAAAAAGAGGGGCCTTTACCTATGTTTATTAGGACTTTTTGCTTATACTAATGTATACATTTCACCATTACATTTTGTAGCATCACTTTTGAAACAACCATATAATGAAAAAGTGTTCATGTACGGATTCCGCGAAATTTCAAACATCTATAACTTAAGAACTAATCAACCGAATATTAATCAATTATATATGAAATAGAGGTAGAAAAGGCTGGAAAGAATAATAGAATTAGAAATAGCCCGATATCTCAAAATTTGCAAAAGTTAGAGCAACCACAGACATTTCTAAAAAATTCAAGATTTTTTAAAAAAGAAACCCATTTACCGATCATCGCAAAAATCAATACCAACCTTCCTTTAGTGATTCTCGAGGTTTAAAAAAAAATTAGCCCGATATCTCAAAATTTAGGAAAATTAGAGCAACCACAGACATTTGTCAAAAAATTCAAAATTAAAAAAAAACCCGTTTATCGATCATCGCAAAAATCAATACGAACCTTCCTTTAGTGATTCTCGACGTTTTAAAAAAAATTAGCCCGATATCTCAAAATTTACGGATGTTAGTGCAACCACAGACATTCGAATGCGTACATACACACATACACACATACACACACACACACACACATACAGACATTTTGTAAAAATATGATTTTTTGACGTTTTAAAACATTTTATACATATTGCCAAAGAAAACTGGAAAAAAAATTTTTTCACGAAAACAAAGCTTCCTCTATGAGGAAGCAAAATTAATCTATAAATAAATCTATACATATAATTATATATAGATTTTTCTTATATTTTCTAGATGCATTCATCAAAATATAAATTAGTGGTTTTTTTGACGGATGAAAGTCATGTAAAAAAAAAAGTATTGAAATTATACCTTCACAGTGGATTCATCATGATAAGTCACTTGATAAATTATTTAGTTATTATCCTGAGAATAAGTCAAATAGTAAAGACATATGGAGAGAAATTGAAGCGTCGATAAAAGATTGCAAACCACCACAGAAATCATGGCCAGCATATGACGTAGACATACGTGGTGTTGCTGGTAATAAATAAATAAATAAATAAGTTAATTAATAAATAAATAAGTTAATTAATTAATAAATAACTAAATAAATAATGTTTCCACTTTTTCATTTAATTCTTTTAGATTCCTATGAGGAGGCCGAAAGTAAACTTTATAATTGAGACAGAGCTATGTGTTTACAACAGATCCTGAAGTATCAGCCAAACATCGATCACGAATTGAAAAAAACAAATATAAATTTCATTCGATTAAAAATAATCCCAAGGAAATTAAAAATTTATTTGACAGTGCACAGCTTAATTTGAAAAAACAAAACAAATCGTCATTTAATTCGTCTAAAACAAGTTCCATATTACGTGATGATTTTAAAAGAAAATCAAAATTGAATTCTGTAGAATCCACTGATTCCTCTTTTTCGGATACAAGATCAAAATCAAAGAAAAAAAGAATTTTTGCAAGGGATCATCGAGAAGATTCCAATAAAAGTAGCGGAACTGAAAAGATAAGTGATTCTGGAACTACAACTATAGGAGAAGGAAAAAAGAAAGTTCAACGATTCAAAAGAATTAGAAAGTTATCTAATTCGTCTTCAGAATCATCTTTAACTTATAGTAAGTCACTTATGCAAAGAACCTTGGACGAACCAGAGGAAAGTCCTGATAAACCTCCATCAAAAAAAGAAAAGAAATTTCAAAATATCCATTGTTCAGTAGCGGACAATATTCCTATTAAGAAACCAGACAAAGAGAACAAAAAAATTCAGCAAACTTTGCAATCATCTTTCGTGCATTATCCTACGAGCTTATCATTTGATTTTAACCAAATTGAAAAGACGTCGGCTGAGCTTTCTCGATCTACAGAGTCTCAAAAAGAGGATAATGACGGTAAATTTCTATTTTTTCTTGTAAAGAAAAAGAGTCATAAGATACAGGTGATAAAAATGATGATTTGTTTATGCCTGTTTTTTAATGAACAGGAACTCTGAAACAACTAATAATGGAATGCTACCACTATTGCCGCAGCATAAACCAAAAATGGATCGAATAAAGGTCAACTGATTGAAATTAAAAATGAAATAACACAGTTAAAAGCCACACGGATGACAGTTCAAGGGAAAGACTATGTTGACCTTGATCATGATGAAGAGGCTGATGGCTTCAAATTACCCTGCGAAACAATAGCCGCTTTGAACGCGTTTGATACAAAATTAAAAGAGGACAAAACATACAGAAGAAAAATTGTGAGCTTTAATTTTAGTATCACTGTAATATGATTTTTTATAACATCATTTTAACAAATTGATAATGAATTATAAATTCTTTATTACAGTATGTCATGATAAAAAGCTTTATCAGTAAAGACCGTTCAATTGCACGAAACCTCGGTGATACAATTCGTCAATTTATTACTAGAGATGTGGATAATAAAATGATAAAATGACTCCATTGAGACAAGTACCTGGAAAAGTAGTTTTCGCAGATTTATACTTTTATACTGTTCTTTATGGTAAAGTAGTACTAACATACCTACATAAAGTACCTACATGGTAAATAATTTCTACACAAAATGTGTATTGGGTTTTCAGCAATTTACTCACAGATATTTGGAAGCAATAACGAATCTTTACCAATAAAAAAATTTGAGGCTGCGATCAGGGGCGTTATTAATACTACAACAGGTTGGGCTGGTGGACGTTCAAGACGTCAAAAGACAACTACACGATTAAGACGATTGTCGGATACCGAAGAGGAAATATAAAAAACTTAATTTTTGTTAAAATGCATTAATAAATATTCTTATCGTTAAATATTAATATATCGTTAAATAAATATATACAATAATAATATTATTATATTATATTATATTACATAATAATATATTATGTAATATAATATATTACATATATTAATATATATGTAATAAAAAATAGATATATAGATCAAAGATATATAGTATTTTTATTCAAAACTTATTATGTTTACCTAATCAGGAACGGATACGGCAGGCACAATCCGGTCCAAATCTGTGAAACGCGTTACACTCCTTATTCGGGCCGAATTTGGTTTGCCGAATCAGGACCGAACGTCGGGGCCGGCATGCCTTACTCGGTCCTAATTTTTACCAGACATAATTTCTACCCGGGAAGTAAATTGGACGGATCACTTCCGCAGAACGTGGAACTCTCGTGACGATGGCACTGGCTGTATCAGCTCAAGGAAATTCGGTACCACCTTTCTTCGTCTTTCCACGCGTTAATTTCAAACATCATTTTTTTAACAACGCAGCTGGGAGCGCAGGAGCTGCAAACACGAGTGGCTGGATGATTACAGAAAATTTCTTGTTGTTTTTGGAACATTTCCAGAACAATGTTCAAGCTTCGGCGGCTAACCCTATGCTTTTGATTTTGGATAATCATGATTCGCACATCTCGATCGCCGCCCTTGAATTCTGCCAAAAAAATTGCATCACAGTTTTATCTTTGCCGCCACATTGCTCACATAAGCTGCAGCCCCTTGATCGTAGCATTTTTGGCCCGTTGAAAAAAGCTGTCAATCGACATTGTGATTATTGGATGACGAATAATCCAGGGAAAACGATGTCAATTTATGACATTCCCGCGATCATCAGTCGGGCATTTCCGTTAGCTGTGACAAGTACCAATATTATGGCAGGATTTGCAACAACAGGAATTTCACCTTTCAATCCCGACGTTTTCGGTAAAATTGATTTTTTACCGAGCCAGGTCACTGATCGAGCATGGAACGGAGATAACGCATCACAGCCTAGCACCTTTTCAGGACAAATACCAGAAACTCGGCAGGAGTTGCTCCAGGCTTCAAATCCAACGAATCCAACCGAAAATATTGATGTATCAGCTACAGCCGAAAGAGAAAACGATAGTGACGATAATGCTGAACAGATTCTTCGAACTATTCGACCATTTCCAAAAGCAGGCGAAAGAAAAATCACGAGAAAAGGACGAAAACACAAGAAGTCCGTAATTTATTTGACTGGCCCCGCAGAAATTGCTTCATTGATTGACGAAAAAAAGGCAAAGCAATAAAAAACGCTTCCAAAAAAACCACGAATAAGCGTTCAAAGGAAGAACCAGTTCGCAAGGCCCGTGGACGCTCTCGAAAGTGGTTTCCCGTGTAATTCGAATGTGAGCGATAAGGGCGATTAATGGAACAAGCGTTACTTTTTCCTCATAATTTTGTATACATATATGTAAATTCTGACAAATAAAGGCTTTTTCAAAGTATAAAGTAGATAAAAATTACAAAAACGAAAAAAATCCATATAGTTTATTCAATCAGAGAAAGTGTCACGAATTACCCCGTGGCCTGTCACGAATTGCCCCGGGGCCGGAGTAATTCGTGATAGGTACATGACATAGCGATTTCTTGATATGTTTCGAGACTTGTGAGAGAAAAACTTATATATATTTTTTCTTTTCAATTAGAGAGACGGACGATTACATCGCACTAAGAAAAATTTTTCAAACATTTATACGAAGTAAGAAAAAAATTCGAGACAAAAATGTGTCACGAATAGCTCCGGTCTCCCCTACGAGTATAGAATATTCAAATGATATGTGCTGTGTGGGATATGTACATAATATTATTTACTGCATTTTTCGAATATTGTCGAAGAAGCGCATATGTTTTCGGAGAAACAAGTTTTCGATAAGAAAACAGAAATCATTAAAGTATCATTGAAAGTAAGTGTTTAATGTGTGTGTGTGTGTGTAAAAAATATGCATGTACTTATTTGTACTGTTACGCTTATCAAAGCACAAGTGTTTTAAGGCGTGGCTCTTTGAAGAACCAATAACGAGAAAGATGAAGATAAAGATAACGACGATAAAGGTATGATAAATAACCGTTTATCAATCATCTGCGTAAATCTTTCTGTCAATGTCGAATAATGATATTGTTACTTTTAAAGTCGAGATTATTGATTTATTCTTGAGCAATGTAATTAGAAATGACTAACAAAATTCCATTTCTTATCGTAACGAATAAGATTTAAAACATATTTGTGTTATGTGATATACATCTATATCGCACCATACGATATACATATATCTGTTATTACATATTTTTATATTAATACAAAATTTTTATTAGCATTGCGGCATGTTATTGCATATTAAGTGTTTACGTCATAATATAACTGCAACACATAAGGAAATTTAAGTTTTTGGACTTTTTATTATTATTATTAAAACATTTTTACAAATTTTACAAATATATTAATTAATATATACAGGGTATTCGTAAATTCAACCGACAAATTTTTAGAGATTATTGAGAGCACCATAATAATTAATTTTTGCAAATAAACTTACAGCATAAGGGAGTGTTCGAAAAAGGTTGGGATCTCGAAATATAAAAAAAAAAGTTTTATAACTAATTTAGTCACTGAAGGTCGAGATCGGTGGCTGATCTAGCAATGAAGGCCCTGCATAAACGTTGTCATGCAGGAAAGTGTCTCAGAGTAGATGCTCGAAGTATTACTCCCGTATGTTGTAGCGATGTAACACGTTTCCGACCGTAGGTTTAGTTGCAAAAAATGATTCTTATACTACTCAACAATCACTAAAAAAATAATTGAATTTACGAATATTCTCTATATTAAAATTTACATATATGTATAAAATTTATACTAATTGTAAGATATGTACAGCAATACAGATACGTCTAAGAATAAGTCTGCATACAAATATAATATATTCTACCATATACAAGTTTATACCAATCGTTAGTAGTATAAAATTTTTGTATAATGTATGATTACATTGGAGAGAAAAAGTGACCTCTCTACAATAATAAGAAAATAAAATAAAGTTTCTATATAAACATAGCACGATCATTAAAAAAATTACGCGATAGGTTTTACGCAGTAAATTATATATACTTTCTTCACAAAAAGTGATCACAAATATAAATAAATATTAATTTAATTTGGTACATATTTATACATTATTTTAAAAGAGTTTTATATATGTACAGGGTAGGGCATTTAAATTGAGATGCCTAAATCTAGGAAATAAGGCGAAATAGATAAAAATGTTTCAGACAAAAGTTGTAGGGTTTCAAGGGGGGGAGGGTATTTTAATGTTTTTTTAGTGGAGGCGTCAAAAAGATATAAAGTTCACCTCCACTTTTAAAAAACTCTCCTTTTTTAACTCTAATTTTTATTGTATAATCTTTTTCTATTAATTGGTACAACTTTTATCTGTAGCAATTTTATTTGTCTAACATCTTTTGAGATATTTAAGGAAAACTTGGTAACTTTTTCAATATTTAACTTAAGATATCTCTATAACTGTTTGTCGAACGGAAAAGTGTTAGGATTTTTTACTTAATTTAAGCTCAAGAATATGTTACTGTGATATAAAATCCCATTTTAATTTGATGATTCTAAAATCTCTGGAGTTTTCATGTTTATATAAGTGTTTAAAAATTGGAACACTGTTGTAACAGCATACTTTTTTAATCAAATAAAGTAAAAAGTCCTATACCACTTTTCTATCCGATACACAC
>NW_011966784.1:9257-20006 GCF_000949405.1 Vollenhovia emeryi | reverse complement strand
ACACACACACAATACGAATGTATCTGGATGTGAATATAACGACCAATATGGTTAGGATTAAGTAATCAGAAATATAATCTTCTGTTGTTTGTATTTCACTCGATAACTAAACTCCATGGATGTTCAGGTATAATACCGTACTGAATGTCCAATAAATGTTTCTTGAGCATTTGATAAACGGCTTCAGGCTGTTCTGCTGTTGGTATATGTAATCCTTGACCTTGGAAATCAATATAAGATACGGGACTAACAACACAAGCTGTTCCTGCTCCGAATATTTCCAACAGCTGTAATAAAAAAATTAATGATAATAATAGATAATGCGATAAGGGTGAGAGAAAGAGGGGAAAAAAGTTGTATATGTAAATCTTACTCTGTTTTCTGAAAGTAATTGTATAATTTCTTTCATCGTAATAGATCTCTCCGTCACTTTAAATTGATTCCATTGTCTAGATATAGATAGAAGTGAGTTTCTTACAATTCCAGGTAAGATTAAGCCATTTAGAGGTGGTGTAAGTAATTCTCTTTCTGCAAAAAATAACATAGGAATTGTAATTAGGTCACTAAACTTGACCATTAAATCAAGTCATATTTTATACCATAAAATTCACCAGGATTTACCTCCATTATCATTTATGTAAACAACGAAGACGTTCATAGTACCAATTTCTGTGAGTTCATTGTTTTCGCCGTATAACCATAGTACTTGCTGTAAACCTTTTTCGATCGCCTCCTGTTGAACTTGAATTGTGGGTCCGTAATTACTGCCTACTTTAGAATCACCACAACCGCCAGGCCATGCTCTCGTATACTTAGGATCTGCAAGCAGGGAAACCCCGACTTGCTTGTCTGCAGATTTAAAGTAAGATCCGACAGGAGATAGAATTATATACAATAAAGCTGAATCCGATGCTGCAACTCCAAGCGTAGGCTACACAGAAAAGTAAAATGCATTTTAAGTCAGATTTTAAAAAATACAAACTATTAACATTAAAAAATAAATTAACACGATGTGTCACACACTTTCACCAATAAAGAAGTCATGAAAACCGCTACCAATTTTTCTTAAAACTTTACAGAATGACTTGAAATTTTTACAGTCGACGTCTCATTAATAAAGGAATAAAATGGTTTTCTGCATTATCCTGATTTTGAAAAAAAAACTGATTTTGCGTGGTAAATAAACCTGTAACTTTTGCAAAATCAGAAAAATGCAGAGATTCACCTTGTTTCTGTATTAATAAGATGTTGACTGTAAAAATTTCAAATCCATCTGTAAAATTGTTTGCGAGAAAAATGGAAGCGATTTTTATGATTTTTTTAATCGGCGGAAGCGTGTGACACGTCGCCTTGAGATGATTTTTACATATATATATACATTAAATATATATATATTAAATATATATTAAATATATATATATATATTAAATACCAATTAATGTATATATACATATATACATTAATTGGTAATAGTTTTAATTTATGTTTATCTTTACGTTCTTCTCTTATTTATTTCGTAAGATAAAAACTCATTTTTAATCTACATGAATATGCATTCAAACCAAGTTTGTTAAATACCATTTAATATATTCTAGTAAGAGATGATATGATGAATAGTGCAAAAAATGGCAATAGATATCAAATCGATGTCAAATCGATATCTATTCGATGTCGACATCAATTTGACATGTGTTCAATAATTTCTCATTAGATGGCTATTATGTAAAGCCAACGGCACACGATACTATTTTTCCAACTGAATTGTTTACGAGAACCAATAGGATACAGTTTTCGATCAGGTGACTCAAAGCTGAATTTTGATTGGTTCTCGTAAGTAATCCAGTAGGAAAAATAGTATTATTACGTCTAATAGCAAGAGGTAGAGCGATGTTTGACATATGACTCCGCGCCGGAAACAATTGTCAGGCAACAAGCGGCAATTGATGCTCGCCGCTTACTGCCTGACAATATTTTCTAGCATCGTGTCATATGTTACCAATTGCTCTACTTCTCGCCATTAGATGATGCTCACCGTTGTTAGGAAATAAAACAAATAAACCATTTTGCATTCCTATTTTACTGAGTCTAGCCTACCGCTTACGTGCTCATTCGTTCAGATGAGTTAATTAATTACTCGAATACCTTAATTGCACACATACAAAACACACACAAACACACCATATTACGTTATATTAGAATACAAATTTAAAAATTAATTGCATCAGTTATTATTACATTATACGGTAATTTATTTCACTGATCGCTATACAATTTTCATCATAATCAATGTCAGAAATAGCCATATCACCACTTTAAAAAGATTACGAAAGTAGGAAGAATTTGCTTGAGTGTGTTGTTATCGCAAAGTCTAATAAATACTCTTGGCAACACTTATCTTGCAGGCAGGAAGTCAAAACATTAAAGTTGAATAAAAAAGATTTCACGTGTCATAATTAACGCGGATTGTTGAAAATATTTAAAGAACGCAAGTAATATGTTATTTAAAAGTTATACAAGTGAATGGTAAAAGAATTGAAGAATATAAAATAGACTCTTTATAATCATGCATGCATGATATGATAAGAATTGATATGATAATTTATGATATTCATGAAAGTGACGTTCGACTTTTGCCATATCAAATTTGTCAGAAAAAAGAGAAAAAGAAAAAAAAAATTTTAACGATAAGCCAAGACTACATCCAAATAACATGATTGCAGGGGCATGCATCATCTCGCATATGACCGCGCGCCAACAAAAGACTGCGAGTTGATTTATCAAGTATTATCATTAAGTATTGAGAAATATAACGATTATTTTTGCGCACGCGTATGCAGTCTTGATGACGTCCGTGATAAGTAACGTATGAATGTTATTTCTCACTGACGATGTTTGTAACGTGATGCACAAACTGCTACAATTACATCATTTATTGTATTGTTGGAATGTAAATTTTACCGATATAAATACTAACAGAGCGCTACTCGATAAAATGTTGACATATAATTTTTAGCGATAAAACGATACTTACATCGATGCCTATAAGCGTGGGACGAATATAAAGACTAGAGGCGGTAGAATGTGGAACCCATTCTTGATCTATACTAATCAATCTGCAAAGGCACTTAATTAATTCTTCCCCTCTAAAAGGAGGTAGACCAGCTCTTACTGCTGAATTATTCATTCTCTCCATATTTAGCTCTGGCCTAAACAACCTTATTTTGCCATCAACACCTCTATAAGCTTTCATACCTTCAAACAACTGAGGAAATATTTATACATGTATTACTATTGTCAGATTAAAGTGCTGCAAGAATCTTCACCTCCGTAATAATTAATATACGTACTAACAATCTTTGTATATCCTACAGTTTTAAACATGTTATATGTACATTTTGAATTTAATATCACGGATGATAGTAAAATATCCTTCAAGATCTTGATTTGCTTATCGCTTGAATATTTTTGACAGAGGATATTTCAAGAATTTCTTTATGGAAATTTAATCTGATAAAAGAAGATTTATCAACTTCGTTCAGATACACATTTTAGCAAATAATTGTATTCTAATCATGCTGAATTAACAGAGACAAGATTATCATTGTCATTATGAATACTACTCTCAATCAGAATCATACACACATAATTAGAAATAGTAACAAAGCAGAAATAGAGTATAATTGATTTTTAATTAAATAAGCAATATTTTATAAAGTTTCTTCGAGATAATAATGTAATACAAAAATAAGAGATAAATCAATTTTTTAAATCCCATTTCACGTGATTTTCGAAATATAAAGTATTATGTATATTATTCTACCTCTACAGCGTAATGGAGTACTTTTGCAGCTGGATGAAGAACTATGTTTTCGAAGGGCATAATTTCTGGTGCCTGCCAACCATTCATGCCTTCGTAATAATGTATTTTGAGCATGTGATCAGTAAAATACTTCCCAAATGCAAGCTTATTAACGTCAGGCTTAGGATTTAACTGATCTGGACCAGCGAGGCGAACAGACAAATCTGCATACTGCAAATAAGTTATACTTTTACTTTTACCCATATCAGATTTACTCAATCGTTGCTATCGACAAATAGATACCTTAAAGAAACGTTGCGGTTGTACAGAATTCTTGTCTTTGGTTTTCAAAGAAGAACTCCACCTAACGTTCTGCTGCAGCTGATTAATCAGATTTCCAAAGGATAAAATCTAAAATAAAATAACATGTACACATATTTTTTGGTCTATAAAAAAAAATTGTATATCTTCGTAACTTGTCTTGAGATTTTTTTAATTCTTGATGACCTTTTATTTAAGACGTGCTACATCTACATTAATAATTTTGTTATATAAAAAGTAAAACCAGAACTATAAAAAATGTAATATTATGTACATACTTTGAACAGATATGCATTTTGAGGAAAAAAGTAGAAAAAGACCAATTTATTATGAAATTAGATTATCAAGTTAGAAAAATATGTATTGATAAGAGAGAAACGCATGATTGCAATTCTGTATGTTCATCGACACAAATATCAGGCTAGGCTCAACATATTTGTTTGATCATTTGATGACTTGACTAATGTTACATGTAAAACGTGAATATTTTTCATTTTTTTGAAAAAGTATAAAATAAGTTAAAAAATTCTTTTATATAAACTAAACTTTGCAGTGGTGAGTCTTATATATGCAAGTTTGCATGCATGATGGACTAGAATTAAAAATTTTACAAATAGATCTATGCTTTTCAAGAAGGACCAAACTTCTTTGAAACAATAATTAATGACATTCCTTTTTTGAAGAAGAATTTGAAAAAGATCGTATGTGTAGTATGCATAGATTGTAAGTTATACATACCATGTTTCGTTAAAATGTTTATTTCTTGAGAAAGACTTACAGAAATTAGCATTAATAAATTTACAAATTTTAAGATAACGATAGTACTTATAAGCTTTAAGACAAAAAATGCGCTACAAGTAATAATAATAAAGAAACAATAAAGCAACAATAAAATACTTTATATGTAGAGCGGAGCGTTATGACGCTAATAAGAGAGAAAAGTCCCCTGAGATAGGCTCCTAATAAGAGATAGCGGGGTTTCTACTACATTAAGGCATCATCTGTTGGTTCCATGAATGTTCCAAGAACAATAAATTCATGGTGAAACCAACAATAAAATCTGTTCAATAAAGAATTCATTGCCCAAATAGCACCGTACACGCACCGGCATAAATGCTGTCCCTATCCTTGTGAGGTGCACGCACACAACTACAGGGACTCTAGTTGTGTGCGTGCACCTCACAAGGATAGGGTCAGCATTTATGCCGGTGCGTGTACATCTAATGGATGTCCGTTTTACGTTCATTTTACTACCATACGTCCATGGACGTAATAAGATCATCCATTGTACATCCATACAAATGGATGTTCGAGGTTGTGTCAAACGTATGTGTTATGGATGTCCATCAGACGTCCGACGAATCTTATTTGGACCAAAAATAGATGTCCGACGTCCAGAAAGTAGATGTTCAATGGACATCCACTGAATGTCCATGTACTATCAGGGTATTAGATCGTGTAATAGTTGCGAAAAGAGATTTGTTATTGAATTTGGATGTTGAAAACCTGTTATTTCATATTAGAAACCTATCTCATATTAAAGGACTTTCCTCTATTAATTAGATGTGTAAGATTCTTGTATTAGCTATTTCTGGTTAAAACTTTCTAACAACAACTTTTTAAAAATATGTCTTTCTTAAATAGCAGAAAAATCTTATTAGAAGAACCAGTCTTGCTTGTTGATATCGTGTCTTGTTATCATCATCCTAACGAAAAGTTATTTCGACAGAAATGTCACTAACATTTCGAGGATATTAGTAACATTCTGCAATATATACTGCAATACCTACAATGTTGCAATATTGCTGAAACGTTCTGCACCATATAGGAAGTGTTCGGCGAAAAAGCGTTTTGATCTATCGCGCTACTGACGTATTCGGTGTTATGTAATAAAAGTGAAGGAAGCATATTAATATATGCAAAATGATCATAAAAGCAATAAATGTTTTTTGCACGATATTACTCGATAAATTGGCATTAGAGATATGTATATATTAGATACACATATTCGTTATGTAAATAGAGAAAGTGTAAAATTATAGATCAATGGGCATTTAAAATCGACACATTGCGTTCAATGTCACTCATCGGAAATCATGTGCGAACGAACAAACATGACTTGATTAAATTGAAATCGAATAATCCGCTGACGTTGGCACAAATATTATTCTATTCATTTTATTTGTAAATGAAAGGAATGTTTTACACTTTATCGTTTTCTATTTTCTTCCTCAAAATTTAAGTTTATACACATATATATAGCTCTGTATTTGATTTTATACATATGAATTATAGTTATATAAATATATAATTCGGCAATATGATATGTAGTAGTACACGTATAAACGTTATATTTATTTATAAGTACAAATAATGTAAGGCATGTAGTTAAATAGAAATTCACATAGAGATATACTTGGGTAGAATTGGAAATTATAAAGTAACTTGTGTTTGAAGAGAAGCACGTGTAACTTCGCGTAAAAATGCAATCTTACATCATCATGTTGATATTTTCTGAACATTGATAAATTATAAATTTAATTTTATGTAATATCTACTGTATTACCTAACCGAATTAACGAGTGGCTTATAAATGTTTATTCTTGATACTTTTTTTGAAAAAATCTCTATATTTTTGTAATTATAATATATCATAAATTTAACGCAATAATTGAAAATTCTGTTCCAGAAAATATTGAAAAAATATTAAAAAGAAAAGACATTATTGTACATGATACTACCATGATCAAAAAGTTCCCGGAATTGCCACCATGTGGCGCCCCTGGTCATCCGATTCAAAAACCATTTTATGTGAGTGTTGCCACAAATGTTACTGTCATTCCTGCCAAATTTCATCATCATAGCTTGACATTTGTGAAAGTAGCATCATTTTGAGTACACCAACTTTTTCGCGCTCGTCGATTTTTCACTTTTTTAAAAACGAATTTGCATTAAATTTTGCGCCAAGAACGGATTCAACGGTGTAAAAACACTGGAAATGTTGAAGAACTGTTACGGCAATGATTCTATGGAGAAAACTAGTGTGTACGAGTGGCATACCGAAACCGAAAAAAATACGCCGTTTCCAGTCAAAAAAGAAGGCAATGCTCACGGTTTTCATCGATTACAATGGTGTTGTGCATCACGAATTCTTGCCGGAGGGTGAGACTGTCAACAAGGAGTACTATTTGGGCGTTATGAGGCGTTTGCGTGACGCAATTCGACGGAAACGGCCGGAAATGTGGAGGAACAACTCCTGGATTTTGCATCATGATAACGCGCCGTCCCACAATGCATGGGTTATTCGTAACTTTTTGGCCAAACACAGTACTAACACCATCCAGCAGCCGCCTAATTCACCTGATTTGGCACCGTGTGACTTCTTCCTGTTCAATAAAGTCAAAAATCCGCTCCGAGGAACGCGTTTTAGCAGCAGAGAGGAGATAATCCAAAAATCGACGAAGGCCCTTTTCGACATACCAAAAGCCGAGTATAAAAAGGGGTTCGACGATTGGATCAAGCGTTGGCATATGTGCGTTGCAATTGGGGGGGGGGGGGGAGTACTTTGAGGGGGACAATATCGATTTGCAAGAATAATTTTGTATTTTCAATTTTATGAATAAATTCCGGGAACTTTTTGATCATGGTAGTATATGCATATTTATAATTTTTCTTACAATTAGATGAAATATAGAATTTATTTCTATAATAAATTAGTATGGCCCATATGTGTTAAACACAAATTTCAAGAAATAAAGGACTCATTGTCAGAGCCGTAACAGGGTGGCAGTGTCTAAATATTTTGTTCTAAGTTTATTGCGAAAAAATATCACCCCGGCCGAGGTGATATTTTTTCGCAATAAACTTAGAACAAAATATTTAGACATTGCCACCCTGTCACGGCTCCGAGTCCTTTATTTCTTGTGTTTAACACATATGAGCCACACTAATTTATTAATTTACGCGGACGTAAGAAAGCGTTTCTTACTTTCATTTAATTAATTGGTCGGGTGGAAACGTAATAATGGGGACACATTGGATGATTGTACTGTGTTTTAAGACTGACAAATCAAGTCGGCGCCAGTTCTCAGTTTCGAATACTGTCACGATAGGTGGCACTCAGGAATCAACATTAGGCTGTTTATTGCGATGAGTATTGCCATGTGCTTCGGTCGAATTGGTTGAGACGCCCGCCTAGCGAGAGGAAGGTCCAGGTTCATACCCTGGCCGAGGTGATATTTTTTCGCAATAAACTTAGAACAAAATATTTAGACACTGCCACCCTGTCACGGCTCTGAATCCTTTATTTCTTGAAATTATTTCTATAAAATATTTTGCAGATGTTTTCAATAAATACGTGACGTTTTAACGACGTTATAAAATTGTTTATCTGCTTCATATAATATTCTTATAATTTTAAGATGTTTTTAAGGAGTCTTATTGTTAGTATTCATATTAGATTATTTACATGAAATAACTAAATTATACAATTATTGTGACCAAAATATTTAAGGATATGTTAGGATTTTTCCAATGCGTACAAAATTTACCAACTTCATAATTTAAATTTTGATGTGTGAAATATTCTATTTTACATATAATTTTTTTATTTTAATTGTTATCTTATCTAATAATCTTTTATTTTCTTATTTTTTATCTAAAATTTATAAAACAAATTTGAAATGCTGTTTCAATTATATGTTACGATTTGGATTTTATGGTGAATGTTATATCGTCTCCGCAGTTAATATACATATATAATACAAAGTTTAGTCAAAATTTGTCATATAATATTACCATTTACTTTTTAACATTCTTTCTTATCTTTTCAATATTTAAATACCATTTATACACATACATGCAAGTTACGTCAGATGCGCAATTTCTTTAACCGGTGACGCAGTTTGCTGTTACGTTTGACATTTTAAGTGCGGTCTTTTATTGTTTTTTTTCTGTCGCAAACAAAATTTGCATTCCTGTACCTTTTACATTGTAAAATCTAACGAGCTTTAAGAAATAAATAAATTACTATTATATATCTGAATAAAAATCATTGTGTTAGTTTTTATTTCAAAATCTACATTATTTTAAATTTCTTCTCACAGAAAATACATTTGAAGTATTTCTTTTAAACATGCGCATTTAAAATATAACAACGGAACGTAAATCCTTGCAATTATCTTTTATTATCGCGTTCACATATTGTGTAAACGATTGTATAACGCGTTTCTACTGGAACTAAATTTCTCAGTCGGTTTCTAGCAAAAACAAACTCGAGATTGGGAGAAGAGAGACCGACGGATCTAATTGTAAGAGGTGTAAAGCCAGCAAGAAATGACTTGTCGATCGACGTTGAAACGATGTCGCATCGACATCGCAATCGTCATATTGACTCGTCAGTCATTTCTGACTGGGAAGTTACTTTCCGTTCTTGAAAGTCTTTGAGGTTTCTCGGATGAGTTTTGCGCGATCGCTTATTCCATTTTAAATAAAACGTGATTCTTCGTGATAATTCGATCTAATCGCACCGATTCAAGTCAAATTTGAATTTAAAATTCCGTTTCCAGTTCTATTTCCGATCTTCGAGAGATCTCGAATTTTTTCATAATTGGATGTAAAATTGCCGGATGGACTTTTAATTTTCCGAGTAGCCACTTAGTTTCACAATCCCAGTCAGAAATGACTCGTCGATCGACATCGAAACGACGTCATATCGACATCGAAACCGTCATATTGACGTCGATTCGACATCATTTTGACATCGATCTACGAGTCATTTCTGACTGGGATAGCAGTCTCAATCATAGGACGATCGGAGGGATAAGTTGCTTACCTTGCACCGCAGATGAACCATGCTGAGCCAAATATCAACCCGACGTAGAGAACAAAAGAAAGTAAATCAATAGACAATACTCGATCGTTGCTGTTTGTTCGCACTGCTTCGAGTATCCGCACAGCTCATTCTACGTGAACGCTCGCTCTGCTCTCGGTGCGTTTCTTCTCTTCCTGGTGAGTCAAGTTAGGGTTCAAGCAACAGAGCAAACTGGCGGCAAATAATAATATCGTCCACGTTAAGTCGCTGCTTTCGACGTGTCCCGAGGGATGATAACAAATATGGGAAAGAACGGTCGAGAACTGGAAAAGCGATACCTGTTCTCGGGTGTCTGAAACGGCCACTAATTCGAACGAATCTAACACAAGCTCCACGGAAGCCGGACAGTTGTTGAGTATCCCCGAGTGAGAAAAATGAGTGCGTTTACTCAGGTGGAACGTTCGTTCGTTCGTTCGTTCGTTCGTTCGTTCGTTCGTTCGTTCGTTCGTTCGTTCGATCGTTCGTTCGATCGTTCGTTCGTTCGTTCGTTTGCTCACTCGTTCGCTCACTGATTACTGATTCGGTTGCGCGATCACGAATACAGTATGCCCGGCATAGGTTAAACGTCGGTTAATATTTTATTTATCAGTGAGGCGTAAGGGAGGGAGAGAGAGAGAGAGAGAGAGAGAGAGAGAGAGAGAGAGAGAGAGAGAGAGAGAGAGAGAGAGAGAGAGAGAGAGAGAGGAGAGAGAGAGAGAGAGGAGAGAGAGGAGAGAGAGAGAGAGAGAGGAGAGAGAGAGAGAGAGAGAGAGAGAGA
>NW_011966784.1:0-3200 GCF_000949405.1 Vollenhovia emeryi | reverse complement strand
GTTCGTGCTTCTGGATGCACCTAATGCTAGCGTGTCGAGTAGCGAACGGCCGCTCCGATCGATCTCTCCCGACCTTGAATGGAGATTATCCCGTATGAGGACACGACCACCGCGTAGACGACGAGCCTCGCCGAGCCTCCACGCACTGCAGCTACTTCCGCGGACATGAAAACGTCCGAGAGAGCCTATGTTCGCCGACCTTCCGTTATTTTTAATAGTCGACTGAAAGTCAACTTATAAAAGATGACTTTCAGCCGACTTTCCGTCATTTTTAACAGTCGACTGAAGGTCGACTTATAAAAGATGACTTTTAGCCGACTTTCCGTCATTTTTAACAGTCGACTGAAAATCGTTTTATGAAAGTCGACTTTCAGCAGACTTTCCGTCAACTGTGCTGTTAGGATTGTGTATAACATTATGTATATTATGTAACAAAAATTATATAAACAATTATCCTATTATTATCCTATATGAAAAAAGGCGTGTTAAGTCGATAATCGAAAGTCTCAAAGTATTGTTATCGCTTTTCCGAGATACTGATTGGCTGTTTCGCTTGTGCGATACGACATGCTTCAGTCGTGTTATTTGCAGCTGTCAAACCATGTGAATTTTTAAAGAGAGCAAATGGCGCACGCAAAGCGCGCGCTTGTGTTGCCTAGTAATAATAAATTGTAAAAATAGGCTTAAGCCTAATTTAAGAGGAAGAAGAATTATAATAAATTTAAAGATGTCAAAGATATCAAGTACTTGACATCGACGTATGGACTTCGATTGTGATTTGCTTTCATTTTCGGCTGGGTTATAATATAAATATGAATAAAAACTATCAAGAAAAGTCGATCAAAAAGAGTGAAGAAATATTTTGTATCATCTCACAAAGAAAAATCCGTACTGAACTGACCATCGGACTGAATATGCAGATTGCAGGATACATTCATAATTGACCTTTGAAGGGGAAAAAACAAGGTAAAATTCTGAGACAAAAGTTCCTGTGTCACGTTTCTCTCCGGTCATTATTCACTGACAATCTTATTTAACAGTTAAACCGATCAATCTCATGCATGCAATCTGGCAGTCGGATGACAGTACCGGCAAGCTGCGTGGGCACCCCATTCAACGCACGTATTTGCCCATATTATTTCATTTAATTTTATTATTTGTTTTTAAATAAATTGATGTGTCAGTCGTCAATTTTTTAAATTATGAGCATTAAACGTTAAATCCTCGCACCGCTTGAACCGGCACAATCTTTGAGTACAGTAGCGTGCTTAGGATTGGTCGATTTACGAGGGTAGATTGAAACATTTCTGACCAAGAAAGAGCAAGATTTTAAGCAAATACTTGTTCAATATACATATAGATGGTAATAAAAGAAATGCAAAGAGTTAAGTTTGATGTCATTTTTGCGATTGGTTTATTTCTGACAGCTTTTAAACATGACAGTTTAACTTTGTTATACAATAATTATTTTTGTTTGTCAACAATGGAGAAATTGGAGTATCGTGACGTGATAAAATTTCTTAATTTGAAAGGGAAACCTCTTACGGAAATCAAAGCTGAATTAGATTCAAGTATATAGATGCTGCTCCTTTATTTATGACCGTGAAAACCTGAAATGTTGAGTTTAACCGTGGTCGAACGAGCATTTTCGACAAGGAATGCTCTGGACGACCAAAAACCACAACAACGGATAAGATGATTGATTATATTCCCCAAATCGTGAGAGGCAATTGTCGATTAATTTTGAGAGAGCTAACGAAAGCTACTGCAGGTATCATACGAACGGACGCATAACATTTTACACGAGGGATTAGATATGAGAAAGCTGAGCGCATTGGGGTCGCTCACTGTTGATAAAAAACGACATCAATTTGACATTTTACGATCACGTCTTGTTCGTTTTAAGTGGGATGAAAAGGATTTTTAAAAATAATGTTCCCTTACTGTCGATGAAACTTGGTAAAACATCACTCCGGAAACAAAAGAACAGTCAAACAGTAAACTGCAAAGGACGAACCAACTATGAAGAAGGCAAAAGCAGTCAGGTCGGCTGGCAAAGTAATGATCACAGTTTTCTGAGATTTCCATAGGATAATTTTTGTGGTCTGTATGGAAAAAATAAAACAATCACCGGAGAGTATTATATTTAGTTATTACAGCATTTGGACAAAGAAATAAAGAACAAACGTCTGCATTTAGCTAAAAAGAAAATCCTCTTTCACCAGGACAATGCACAGGCCCACAAATTATCAGTTGCAATGGTGAAATTGTACAAACTGAAGTACGAATTAATTCCACATCCGCCATACTCTCCCAATTTGGTCCCGTGCAACTTTTTCCTGTTTCCAAATTGGAAAAAATAGCTATTGGGAAAAAATTTTCATTAAATGCTCAAGTGACAAGTACGGTCCTACACAGCACATGTAGATACTAAGAAAGTTCTGAGAATATCACAACAGTACGTTACGTATATTCTCATAACTTTCGAATATGTTCTCTAATATACTGAGTACGTACTGAGAATGCACTAATGTCCACTTTTTCTCATATATAGTATATACTGAAAATATATCAATGGTATATACAGAGGATATTCTGTTGATATACCAGAATATCAACGGAATGTTATTCGTAATATGTATCGTATATCGTAGGTATATACCCGAGCAGAAATTTTAGTAGGGTCCTGATAGGGGCCTAATAAAGATGCCTTAATGCCTGGTCAGGCACTCATCAGGCAGCCCTGACAGGGCTCTGACCGTAAATGTAACGTCGAAAATAAAAATTGCCTGATCAGGTTTTTTTTATCAAGACCTCATGACCTGCCCTTTGTTGCGCCTTACAGTTTCTAATAGGGGGTGGAATATCAATAAGCTTCCTATTAAAAATTCAATTTATTAAACTAATTGTTAAATTGTGTTAAATTAAGCCAACGGCACACGATACGAGTTTTCCTACTAGATCGCATGCGAGACAATATACTAGTAATCATACTAGCTAGGCAACTTGAAATATTGGGCGCTGCGTGCTACTGTACGTACCAGCATACTAGTTTTCGATAATAAGTTCAATGCTATTTTCACTACGTGGTCTGTTGTTAGTTGACATATACTGTAAAGATAAACGCGCAAAAAGTACAAATAATAGGGTAAATATAAAGAAAATAGTTTTCTCACCATTTTTTATGAAGCTTAATGTAA
>NW_011966783.1:20733-31273 GCF_000949405.1 Vollenhovia emeryi | reverse complement strand
ATCTGACACCCTGTATAAATATTTTATAGATATTTTTTGTATATCCTATGTACACAGGTTTCTGAAAGTAGGATATACAAAAAATATCTATAAAATATTTATAAACTACTAAAATAAATCTTTTAAATATTTTGTAAATATTTATAAATATTGTTTGGTATATTGTATATACGTATATGTGAAATGCGTGCGTATGTTAGACGTACAGTGGATATCCAATATTCGTATATCCGTTTTCGTGTATCCTATGTCTACACGTTTTTGGAGTTATTACAAATATCCATTGCGTTTATACGTAAGATGTATTATAGGTATTCAATATTCGTATCTCCATTTTTCTATATCTTACGTACATGCGTTTTTGGATCTTTTATGTATATCCATATGTGCATGTACATAAGACATACTACGAATGTCCGCTATCTGCATATCCGATTGAGTATATTCTATGCATATATGTTTCTACAAGTACTGTACATATCAAATGCGTATGTATATTGTATGTACTATGGATATTCATTATACGTATATCCATTTTAGTATATTCTACATATATAAGTTTTTGGAGCTTCTACTTATATCCATATTTGTGTGTACATAAGATATATTATGGACATCTCATTTACGTTTATACGTTTCTGAACATCCTATGTATGTCTACAAGATTCAATAGATGTACTTTGAATCTTACGGATATCCTGTGTATGTACATTCAGGGAATATCTGTGCTGACTGGGTTTTGTTACTCTATCTTTTTTGCAAAAGTATGTTCTCTACAAAAATATCTTCTCTACAAAACTATCTTCTCTACAAAAGTAATGATATCAACAAATTGCGCCAAATATAACACGGATATTTATACAAACTAGTTGCTTTAGTATTAGTTTTTGATTAAAAAATGTTATATTTCTTAAAAATCAAACTAAAGATTTTATTGGAAAAAATAATGGAGTTAATAATAAAACACCGATGAAAAGAATAGCAACTGTTTAGAAATTTAGAAACTCTGTATCTATTCAGGCGAATTAAGGCCTGAGTCCATGACGCTGGTACTTGGTCCAAGTTCTAGTTTTGAGAAATGCGTAGCCAATCAACTTGCAGCTTTTGTGGAACAGCTATATTGATTTGCTACATATTTCGCGGAATTAGAACTTGGACCAAGTACCAGCGTCATGGACACAGGCCTTAATTCGCCTGAATAGATACAGCGTTTCTAAGACCGGTATTCATAGTCAGATCTTATATTCAAGACCGTCTTAAGATCATCTCTAGATACTCCGCAACCAATCAAATGTTCCATACAGCATCTTTAGATAAATTCAAGACGGTCTTGAATGTAAGATCCGACTATGAATACTGGCCTAAATTTGTAAACAGTTGCTATTCTTTTCATCGGTGTTTTATTATTAACTCCATTATTTTTTCCAATAAAATCTTTAGTTTGATTTTTTTAAGAAATATAACATTTTTTAATCAAAAACTAATACTAAAGCAACTAATAGTTTGTATAAATATCAGTTGTTATATTTGGCGCCATTTGTTGATATCATTACTTTTGTAGAGAAGATAGTTTTGTAGAGAAGATATTTTTGTAGAGAACATACTTTTGCAAAAAAGATAGAGTAACAAAATATATTCGGTTGAATTGGAGCTTATACTTGGTGCATTTTTTTACCTTTCTTTAAAAAAGGTAAGTTTTTAGTCTCATCTACGCGGACATTTCATGTATCTGAAACATGTTTGAAATATTTTTTTGAAAGGTTTCATATTTCATTGACAGCTTTTTGAGAGCTTTCTGAAATATTTCGGTGCTGTGTGGGATGGTATCTAAAACATTATCACATTGTTTTAAAGATCTTTACAAAATGCAAAAATAATTATTACAATTTATTAAGATCTGAACAGTACTATATATATATAATTATTTAAGAATATTGATTCAGAAATTTTAACTTTAAAGATAACTATTTCGATAAAGAAACATTATAAAACAAGTTTATAGGAACTTGTTGAAGTTATTTTTGCCTGCTCTACAAGCCCACGAGAAATTAATTACCTGCCCTTACCAAAACACCCTGTATACATACATGTAAATTTAATATGTATGAGTCCACATAGTATGTATATAAGTACTAAAGAATTGTTACAAAGTTCAATAAGCCGATTTTCTTCTGTAATATATGAAACAACACTAATGTAACCTAGAGGAGTTCTTTTTACGCGAAACACATTGATTTATGGCTAAAAAAGATGGAACAAAGGCATTTAAAGCCGAGAATAAAGCTGAAGTTGGATCTGAAACGCAGCAAAGGTTACGTTTCTTGTTGCCTTTATATGTAAAAATAAATTCAGGTGAAATTTGTTGTAAATTTTCACAAAAGTAGTATTTTCTGACGTTTTAACCTATTCCATTTCTTATTAGAAAGTTTTATACACAATATTCTTTAAATCTACACTTTTAAAACTGACGTTCGTATACAATTACAAAGATATATTCCATAAGTGTTCTATAGATATCCACAGTTATTTTATAAATATGAATCTTTTTTCTGCTTTCTTAAAATCTACTTTGGTTACCTAAATGAGTAATAAGTGTAATTATAATGTATAATGTAATGACTTTTAACAGTTTCAATGTTAGTTGAACTTAACATTTTAGTGCAACAAAATAAAGCGTAGATAAAGAAATGGGTTTAAAGCTAACATAGAGGATATGTTAATAAAGCATAATATTGTATATTATTGTAAAAAGGAATTTACATCAAAACAATTTATAAATTTAGAAAATTTAATTTTAATTTCTACGATTTAATCTGAAATAAAAATTTGTTGCAGATTTGAAGCTTCCTCACTTCAATTAACATATATGAAACGAACAGGCATCTTTCTTAAGCTATATTGGCGAATTATTTTTGCAGTCTGTTGGGCTACGTTGTTGTTACCTTTCGTTGTGGTATATGATTCCTCGGTAAAACAAACTCTGAAAAAATTCTTTTCCATTAGTTTATAATATTAAAACTTAAAGTTTAAAAATTATATTTAAAAAATTTAATTATATAATATATGTTAAACATAATATTAATTGTATATGAGAAAAATATTTTTTGTAACTTTCAAACAATTATAACGGTAGATATTTTATTTGATTCCCATAACAATGTTATGATAATTTACAATTTAATTTATAATTTATAATTTGCAATTTTGAAATTAATTTAAATCGACGAAAGAAAAATGTCATTTATAGTCTCCAGTGATGATTAAAAATTAAAAAAGGTAAGCTTATTGTGAACCCAACTGGCAAATTTTATTAAATTGTTGTAGTTACAATGTTTCAACCTAATATTATTAACATAATAATTAACGTAAGTCGTTCTAATTGCATCCTCAAATGTTTAATTTCTTTAAATACAGAAAATATTATGCTTACAAGAGGAATATTAGAGACAGCTCTCTCTAATTTTACTGTATATAATATACAGGATGTTCCATTTTACCTAAATTATCTAAAGAGAAGAAATAGAGCTAAGCAAATTTAATAGAAAATTATATACTATTTTCGCAATACTTTTTGTAATAAACAAAACGTCTGAGTGCAAGTGAATAAGCATACAAAAAGCGGTAGGCTGGACTTATCCCTCGTTTATCGGATCGTATAAGAGAACATATAAACAAATAAACCATTTTGCATGTCTTCCGAGTCTACCCTATCGCTTTTCGTCTCTTATTCGCTCAGACATTTTTGTTTATTACTCAAAGAGTATTGCAAATTTTGAAAATTATGATTTTTATACTCAATTTAGCCCATTCAATCTATTCTCTTTAGGAAAAAATCGATAAAAATGGAATATTCTGTAGAGATTGTTTACATAATAGGGGATGTAAACAAAGCTATGTTTAGTCCCAGATAACCAAATCATCCAACCTCTCTCATTGATGAAGTCTATTAATTCTTTCCCCTCCTTGTTCTCCTTTCCGTCTTTCGATTTTCTTCTTTCCCACTCTATTTCGCCCTCCTCCCCTATTCTACCTCCCCTCCTTCCCGTTCTAGCATTAAAGTCCCCACTAATTATTGTCCTTCCTCCACCACTTTCTCCATCCATCCACTCTTTCAATCTTTCTAACTTTTTTTCTATATCATTTCTCACATACACTCCTACTATCTTCCAGTACTCCCCTTCCATCCTTATTTCTCTCATCATTATCCCCTTCATTATCCCCTCCATCTCCTCCCCTCCATCTCCCTTATCTCTTTCACTCTCCAGTTCTTTCCTCACCCCCATTATTATACCCCTCCTTGCTCTTCCTTTCCTGCACTCTCTCTTCGCTGCCTGCTTTCTCCATCTAAATTCTTTAGGTAAATTCTTTCTTATCTTGCTCCAGTCTTTCTCCTCTGCCCACGTCTCCATCAACGTTACCACATCCCAATTTCCAACCCTTTCCAAAAATCCTTGTTCTTGACCCTTGCTACGTTCCAAAATGTCACCTTTATATCTTTTCTTCTTTCCTTTTTCCTCACCCCCTCTTCTTCCCTCCCCCCTTAGTTTCCCTCCTCTCTATCCTCCCCTGTCTCTTCCCTGGGTTTTTCTTTTCTCTCTTTCAACTCTGTTCTTCTTCTCTCTCCCTTGCCATCCACCAGCCCTCCCATTTCCACATCCCATCTCCACCATTCTTCGTTGATTCTCAACTTCCCATTTCCTCTCTACACTCTGTTACCCTTCCTTTCCTCCTCCTCCGCTATCCTTCTCAACATCCATCTCACTCTTCTCCCCTCGTACGTTAGATCTTCCTCTATCCATATTTTGCTTCCTCTCAGTTTTCTTTTCCCTTCCATTATCCTTCTCTTCTCTTCTTCACTATCTAGCTCCACTATAACCATTTCTCCCTTTCCCTCGTTTCCTTCCCTAATTCTCTTTGTCTTTTCTATTCCTTTCTTTAGCCCTATCTTTTTTAAGATCTTTTCAACTTCCTCTCTTATATCTCCCTTTCCTGTAGTTCTTATGCCTTTTACTATTATATTGTTCTTCCTTCGTTCTCTCTCCTTCTCTTGTTCTCTTCTCTCCAGTATCTTAACTCTCTTTTCTATCTTTCCTTTCCCTTCCTCCTTTCTCCTTTTATCCTCCTCCTCCTTTTCTTTCTCCATTTTTTTAACTTTCTCTTCCAGTCTTTTGACTACTTCCTCTTCCTTTCTCTCTTCCATTGTCTCACTCCACTTCCTTTCCAGTTTCTCTATCCTTTCCTTAAGTTCCTCCCTTTCACTTCTCCACTTTTCCTCCCTCCTCTTCATTTTTTCCTTCAGACCTTCTCTTTCCACAAATCTATATTTCCTGTTTCTGTACCTGTTCCTTCCTCTCTTTTCTTCCATAGAGATCTTTGCGTCTTCTTCCCAGTGAGAGATGATTTGTCGATCGAAGTCGAAACAATGTCGAATCGACATCGATACCGTCAAATTGACGTCGATTCGACATCGTTTCGATATTGATCGACGAATCATTTCTCACTGGGTTTTGTCCACTTTTCTTTCCCCAATGATTCTGCTCTACTCACTCTACGCCGCCGGAAACGGAAGTCCGTATTGACATCTGATAAAGATTTTCAACTCACAACAATACAAGTTTCATACAACAGCATAGTTTTTAATAGCGATGAACATGTCGAATTTTGTGCCTGGAAACTACGATTTGCGGACAGCATTGATTTTCTGTTACCATTTGAAGAAAACCGTTGCAGAATCGCATCGAATGCTTGTCGAAGCTTACGGTGAGCATGCTCTGGGTAAATTACAGTGCTTTGAGTGGTTTAAAAAATTTAAAAGTGACGATTTTGACGTGAGAAACGAAGAACGTGGAAGAACATCGAAAAAGTTTGAAGACAGCGAATTGCAAGCATTGTTGGATGAGGATGACGCTCAAACGCAACAACTCGCGGATCAATTAAATGTGACACAAAAAGCCGTCTCCATACGTTTGAAAGCCATGGGAAAGATCCAGAAGATGGGAAAATGGGTTCCACATGAACTGAATGAAAGACAGCAGGAAAAGCACTTGCTGCTCGCCAGGTACAAGAGAAAGTCATTTCTCTATTGAATTGTGACTGGCGATGAAAAGTGGATATATAGGGTGTTCCCTAATTCCCGGATGTCCCGTAGATGGTAGATAGACCGGGGTAAACTGAATAGAAAAGTTCTATATTAATGCTCGGAATTATTTGCACTTCTGGCCGGATTTTTGAGACAAACGCCTACTTCTGTCCCCTTGCCGCCCGCATTCCAGCGACGGTCAGTTTATTTCACGATAATGGGGCGTGTCTCAGGAGTGGCCCTGTTTCAAAAGCGCAGTATTATCACAGTAACTCTGGTGTAACCAAAAAGAACCCTGAGAGCGGCCACGCCGCACAGTGGGGCAAACGTTTTCGTTCAAAACAACTTTTAGCCAAAAGTATACAACCTATTGTAATTATTTTGGTCTTAAATTAAAGCTTATGAAATTCCTCAGAGATCTGTCATGGCCGATTTTTGATAAACGTTTTTCCTTTTTTTTTATTTACGTGTAAATATGAGAAAATGGAAAGTTCGTTGTTTTAAGATCGCGATATTCATTTAAACTTTGAAAAATCACACGGAATTTTAAACAATTTACTACAAATTGATATTTGACTTAAATTTACGAAAAGAAGTTTTATATACAGGGTATCCCAGACCACCCGTATCAGCCAAATATCTCGAAATCCGAGAACGGCAGACAAAAACGTTTCAGACAAAAGTTGTTTGGTTTGAAGGGGGCCATAAGATGGTACCATTGGTTTGACCTTGAAGAATTATTTGAAAGTCACATAAAGGTCACACCAATTTTTTTAAACGGCATCTCCTATTTTTTATTACATATTCTTGTAGCTGACCTCGAGAGCTTTCCAAAACGCTTTAATAAAGTATTTTTGTATGAAGAGCTTTTTGAGTTATTAAAGTTTGAAAGTTGCAATATTTTGACATAAATTATAAAATATCTTGTAAAATATTCATTTTTTTATCATCTTACCTTAATACTTTTTTGAACAGAATAATGAGACAAATCAACCGGTGTAAAGAAAACACAATTTTATAACAAGTAATAAAAAAAAATTTTTTAGCAATTGTGTTTTCTTTACACCGGTTGATTTGTCTCATTATTCTGTTCAAAAAAGTATTAAGGTAAGATGATAAAAAAATGAATATTTTACAAGATATTTTGTAATTTATGTCAAAATATTGGAACTTTCAAACTTTAATAACTCAAAAAGTTCTTAATACAAAAATACTTTATTAAAGCGTTTTGGAAAGCTCTCGAGGTCAGCTACAAGAATATGTAATAAAAAATAGGGGATGCCATTTAAAAAAATTGGTGTGACCTTTATGTGACTTTCAAATAATTCTTCAAGGTCAAACCAATGGTACCATCTTATGGCCCCCTTCAAACCAAACAACTTTTGTCTGAAACGTTTTTGTTTGCAGCCGTTCTCGGATTTCGAGATATTTGGCTGATACGGGTGGTCTGGGACACGCTGTATATAAAACTTCTTTTTGTAAATTTAACTTAAGTCAAATATCAATTTGTAGCAAATTGTTTAAAATTCCGTGTGATTTTTCAAAGTTTAAATGAATATCGCGATCTTAAAACAACGAACATTTCCATTTTCTCACATTTACACGTAAATAAAAAAAAGGAAAAACGTTTATAAAAAATCGGCCATGACAGATCTCTGAGGAATTTCATAAGCTTTAATTTGAGACTAAAATCATTACAATCGGTTATATACTTTTGGCTAAAAGTTGTTTTGAACGAAAACGTGCTAATTTGCCCCACTGTGCGTCGGCCCGAGTACCCAGTCTCGCGGGCAAAGCGCCCCGGCCGAGTGTTGCGTGTGCGACGGTGTTCGTACCGTTCGCGAGAAAATTCCTGTCGAGTGCGTCCGTGTCGTCCGAGTAGGGTTTATCGCGTATATAATTTCTGCCGTTGAGTTCGCGCCGGAGCGTTCCGTGTCGCAGAGAGTATCGCGGCGCGTTGTTCCCCCGATCACGGGGCTTGTAATATTGTCGCTTGCGACGCCGCCCGTTAGAGCGGCCACTCCACCGGCGTGTTAACGCCGCCTTATATTAAACCCGTTGTTATTTATATTAATTATATTATTTGAGTTTCTTTTCGTGTCCGTCCCTCTTCGTGTGTCTCGTCCGTCGTGTGAGCCCCTTAAGTCCCGTAGCCTCTGGAATCTTGGCGTCAACCACAGCCCCTCTACCGTTAGGCGAGCTAGCCTGCCCGTGGCGAAGGCCGGTACCGATCGTTCGTGCCCCTTTGGCGAATATCGCGACGTGACGCGTGAAAGACCGCGTCTGGCGCCCAACCTCGTTTCGCGTCGAGCCTTCGGCTTTCGGCACGGTACGCGCGGAGCTACCGAAATCCCGCTCCTTTCCGGCGCGTTATCCTTTTCCCCCGGTTTTTGCCGACGACTCGATCCGCCCGCACCCCGCGCTTCTCGCGCCCGGCGACCACACTCCCCGTCGTCGGCGCGCCTTCGCCTTAAGATCCGCGCGCGACCGCGAGAGCGGGACGGCAACACCCGTCCGTCCGCGTACAACGGGAGGGCGGAGAAAAGAGAAAAAAGAGAAAACTTCGTCGCAAGCGATATGATGGGTAATTGCCCAACATCTAAGATAATTTATAAGTGTATCTGATGATGATTCTAAATTATGGCATAAAACTTCATCATTTTCAGCAGGAGCACGAGATGGGCTGATACATTGATTGTGAGATGATACATTGCTTGAAATGTTATCCGCAGACTTTTCAACCATTGCAAAATTAACATATGGTCTGTTTAATGAGGTAGAGGAAGCAGAAGTTTCCAATACATTTTCCTTATAATGCATTTCTGTTTGCATATTTTTCATGACATTTTTCTAGTATTTCTTTTTATAATTCTTTTCAGATATTTTGCATCATGACGCCTTTTGTAAAACAGTAAAGTACATATATATATATATACAATTTTTTTAGTCACATGTTTGTTTTATAACAGTTCATTTTATCTATCTAGCAATCAGATCGAAATATCGACCCCTTATAAATAAATCAAATTAAATATTAGAAACCTCTAATTGCAGGTCTAAGCTAGATCTTGGTTGCTTCAATAATTTTTGTGTGAATTTAAATTCTAACTTCCAACGTTGTAAACTGTGCGCCAATTACTTTTCGGTTTTAAAACTCAGCCACTATTAGAATAATTAATGTAAATCAATTAATCGATTTAACATTCGATGCTCATCAGCGTCATCTTTGAAAAAACTGAAATTACCACAGCCTCAGTGGTCGAATTGGTAAGACGCCCGTCACGGAATGAAAGGGAGGCTCCAGGTTCGAAACTTGGCTGAGGTAATATTGTTCGCAATAAGTTATTTTCAATAGTAGCTGTGTTTTAAGACCGAAAAGTAATCGGCGCACAATTTACAACGTTGGAAGTTAGAATTTAAATTCACACAGAAATTATTGAAGCAATCAAGATTCAGCTTAGACAATGAGAGGTTTCTAATATTTAATTTGATTTATCTATCTAGTGCTTTGTTGTTAAATTAAAATAATAAGAGCAAATAAAAAGAGAACATTATCTTTTAAGTATTTCGTATTTAGAATAAAAGGAATCTTACTTTGTATGATGAACCTTGCTCAGACATCATCAATGGATTTTATTGGGAATTCTTCTCAAGTAATATCACACCTGAAATTTAACACAGTTGAATATGAGCCAAGCAACTCAACTAATGAACATTGCTTTACATAAAAAGTTATAAATTTATATGCAGTAATTTATTATTACACAAATAATATGCTATAAAGAGATAGAGAATTTTTGTAATGTCTTTTAAATATTTTAACTATTTAATTAATTATTAAAATTATAGTAAGTCATCAAATGTGTAGTGTAGAATTATTAGGTATAATTGCAATACATAGAAATATATAAATAAAAACGAAAATAAGAAAATGTAATTTCATGATAAAGTATATAGAGCAGAAATATTTGATTCATTATTGAGGTTAATGTATATTTCAATCGTATTATAAACATAAAAAACTGATTAACCTTTCCTAAAATAAATGATGAATATGCAAATATTTAATGATGCTGGACTTGTAAATTATTTTTTGTGAAACACGCGACTTTCTAAAAGCAAAGCATAACCTATAAATATTCATGAAATGTTTTTTTCTCGACAAATTATTAAGAATTTATGAAAAATATATTATGGAAAATATCTACAAAACATTCTTAAACTTTATTTTATGTTTAATAAAACTTGATTTATAAAACAAAAGGAGGATTACCTCTGATTAAATTTAAATAATGTGGTTGTCGATGAACAGGCGGGAACGTGGTTACGTGGCACAGACAACATAGAGACAAAGATCGGTATCGGAAGTTATCTAACCTGGTGGTATTGTACAGTTGCGTTCACAGAGCGCGCTATTAGCACGAAACATGTCTTTCTATATACATATCTTTCTTCGACATA
>NW_011966783.1:9943-13490 GCF_000949405.1 Vollenhovia emeryi | reverse complement strand
TATTTCTGAGAAATAGAAACATTTATAGAAATAGAAAAATAGAAATATTTCAGAGAAATATTTCTGAATGATTTCTATCTTACATTACACTATTAATTTCCAAGTTATATCCCAGATAGCACCGAATGTTCCATGAATGTTTGTATATGATTCGAATGTTCTCTCTCAGGAATATTCGCATGGATCTGCCGTGAATGTTTCTAGAATGTTCTTCATATTCTATGAATATTCACACAGAATGCCCACGGAATATTCGCATTAAATGTTCCCTGAGTGTCTATGGCATATTCTGAATGTTCTATGAATATTCTTACAGAATGTACGTGGAATGTACACATGGAATTTTCTACGGATATTCTTACTGAATATACGTGGAATATTAGCAGCGTATGTGCTACGAATGTTTATGGAATGTTGTAAATGTGCTATATGAATATTCGCATAGAATGTACGTGGTATATTCACGAACTTCTATGTATATGAACATACGCAGTATGTTCCATTATGTTCTAGGAATATGCTAAGCATGTTCAAATGATAATTGGTGTTTCTGGGCGCTGCTTGCTATGCACCCAAAAAAAATTCTATTCATAAGCGGGGAAATCCTCTAAGCATTTCCTCTAAGCAAAAAATCTTATATGAAGCATTTCTCACTTACTTTAACACATATTCAGCTATAAAAGAGTAGACTCATAAGTTATAATTAAGATTAATTTCCTGTATAGAAAATTCCATTACAGTAATACGACTAGCCTCTTGAAATAAGAGGATACGCAAGATATTCGCGGATACGCGAATCGCAGCACGTGCGCCAGCCTCTGAGTAGTTCACCGACCGCCGCTAGGCCGCGCATGGTGGCGGCCAAACACTCGGAAGCAAAATTCAGTCTCGTAGGGTATAAAAGGAGGCCCGCGAGACTGAATTTTGTTTCCGAGTTTTTGGCCGTCACCATGCGCGGCCTAGCGGCGGTCGGTGAATACTCAGAAGCTGGCGCTCACGCGCCCGCGCGCGTGTCGCGTAGTGCCGGTTGCCAATTTGTGCCGGCTAAAATCAAGAGGGAACCACTAAAAAAATAGAATACTTTTCTTTGGGTGAAATATCTACAGCACATTACTGGAATATTTGCTGTATATTCCAGTTCATCCACATTCATAGAAATATCTACAGCACATTACTAGAATATTTGCAGTACATTCGTGTACATTCGTAGCACATTCAGATGAACATTCTAGAAATGTTTCTAGAACTGTTGAAGTGCTCCGTTGGTACATTCTATAAATATGCCTCGAACGTATAAAACGACTATTAGAAGATTCCTGGAATCTTCGAATGTTCTTGGCGTATATTCCTAGAATGTTAATGGAATGTTTTTGTGCTATTTGGGTTAATTTCCAAGGTATCTTTTGGAAAGCTTTCAATGACATGTGATTTTCATGAAACGTTTCAAAGATATTTCTGAATGATTTCAATTTTACATTTCAATATTAATTTCCAAGTTATCTTTCGGAAAGCTTTCTGAAACTTGTTTTGCTGTGTGGGGATCTCTTCGAACGTTTTCAGAAAATTCACTCTTTTAGCCTTTTCGACATTCAGATTATCGAGCTGGGCCCATAACCTGTGGGATAACTGAGAGGGATTGCGAAGTAATCCAAGCTCGCTTTTCTTAGATCGTAACACACGTTCTTTATTATTCCTGTGTACAACCGGGCGACGACGAAAGGGCAGACTAGACTGACTAACTGACTACGTAAAAGAAAAAAGGGGGGGTTGTCGCCATAGACAATGCATAGAAAGGAAAACTTACACATATAACATGAGACAATAGGTGTCGCCATAAAAACCGAACTGACATACTAACAGAACCAATCTGTCTTATCCTTTGACTGGTTATATAGTCAAAGGTCTTATCACTTTTTGGTTGGTCACTAGCAAATGAAAAAAAAAACCCTATACATATAAATGGATAAAGCGGAGGGACCCATCTCTGATACTTCCCTTAATAATGTGTTTGTTAGAATATCTCTGGAATCTTATCTTAATTTTATTTCGTATATTCATTAAATGTAATAATGTTAATACATTTCTATTATATTGAATTCTTATTTAGGAAGTCAGATGTGCCTATATTGTGCTGCTGGTAGCTGGGTACTGGGTCACAGAATGTCTACCGATAGGAATCACATCATTAATACCTGTAGTGCTGTTTCCACTATTCGGTATCCTTAGCACTCAAGAGACATGCATATGCTACATGAATGATACAATCATAGTCTTTATTAGTGGTCTGATACTTGCTATCGCCACTGAGCATTGCAACCTGCATTTGCGGATTGCTTTGATCGTAATGAAGGCACTTGGATGCAGTCATGCAAAGCTACTCGGTGGTCTTTGCACCGTAACCACTTTCATATCTATGTGGATTGCAAACGCAGCAGCTACCGCTATGATGGTACCCATTGCTTTTGCTGTACTTCACGAATTGGAGAGGGTTGGTGCATTTGAAAAGTATTATATAAATTGTGCGTTTTTATTATGCAGCTTAGACAGTGTAATAAAAACAAATAATTCTAAGCAAAAGAATAATTATTCTTGTAATATGATAATTTTGTGTTTAATACAATTTAAAAAATATTAAATTTTATTTTAAAGACTCAAAAACATTCTATTACATTACAATTGGAAGAAATAAAATTTTATAAATTTAAAAATTTTGATAAATTTAATAAATTAAAATATTTAAAAGTAAGTACTCATAAGTACCATTGAATCTATCACAATATTTTAGTATGATATAAGTTTATATTTATAGTTTATTCGACCCCAAGGAAAAATATTCTTTATGATTTTACGAAAGAGAGAAATTGTGGAGTCCACAGGACGTAACATACACGTCAAATTTTCTCAAATTGATATAACAGCCCAGATAGCACAAAGAATCCAAAAAGAATTCTTTTTGAATTCCCAAATTATGAAATGAATTCTTTTTCTGTCCCATTTCTGTTCTAAATGTATTCTTAAGGGGATGCTGGAGTGGTTTGATTTACCGACAGAGTCGGATACCGTTTTTGCGTTTGTAAATCTTATTATTTGCATTTATGTACAAACTAATACCAGACCCAAGTGTAGAATGTATTAGTTTGTACATATAAGCTACATAATTATTTTCGTTTGTATCTATAATATGACATATTGAGGTTACGTTCCTTGAGGTAAGATTTACAAACCTCCAAAAACTGTATGCGACTCTGTCGGTAAATCAAACCACTCCAGCATCCCCTTAAGAGTTCCAAAAGAACTCACTTTTATGTCGCCAATTTGGAGCCCTTTTTCGCATCCCAAAAGGACTCTTATTATACTCCATAAGAATTTGCAATGAATCACAAATAATTTTTAGATAGTATTCTAATGGAGCACTATAAGGATTCATTTTTCGGTCTTAATGGATTCATAAACTGCTTTCGTCCAGGTCCAGGCTAGGGATAACGCTCTCGGAAACAACGAACCACGGTCTTACATAGGCTGCGTTCAGAAACATCACCTGAGTGTT
>NW_011966783.1:4291-9057 GCF_000949405.1 Vollenhovia emeryi | reverse complement strand
GTCCACTAGATCTTAAGACATCTAGTTAGATCTCAATACAAATAACCGCAAACATTAAACAAAAGTGTTACATCTCTGAAGAGCTAATGATATTTAAAAATTAATCTCATGAGACATAATATAATTACATATATATTACATGATCGAAGCAGATATAATGATATTTTCCATTTTTGCCGGGTGTAACTTTTACATTCCAATTTATGTCAATTAAAATATTAATATAATGTTATCACTATATAATACATGAAGTTTTTAATGATATTTCTTACGCAGCAAGGACTTGGGAGAGTATTTGATGTAAAAAAAGATCCAGAAGATCCGGAAGCTGAACCGTGCGTATTGAAAAATTTTAACATATAATTATAAAAACATTATAATTTTATTATAAATTTTAATAATTTTATTTTATATCTAGCAGTGTCATATTATTGTTTCAATTTTATTTTACATTATAGTACATTTTCACATTACATGGAAGTTAAAAAACATTATTTAGCAATCAAGTAAATTAATGAAATGAAGTTAAATTATTAAATTAAAGTATGTATAGTTGTGTAATTTCATTAAAAATTATACAACATATACATATATTTATAGCTCTTTTTTATATATTATATTACATTTTAGTACATAAGATAATGATTTTGAAGTACATCGTTGAAAGAAGATCCGTTTTCTTAGTGATATAAAGCCAACAAATTTGACAAAAGCTTATTTATTTGCGGCGGCATACGCCTCGTCTTTCGGAGGTACTGGAGCGATTGTAGGTACGCCTACAAACCTCGCCTTTAAGGGCATTTATGAATACAATTTTCCTGCTGCTGACCCGATTACTTTTGGCGACTGGATGGCTGCCTCAATTCCGCAGATGGCTACAAACTCTTTTATATTATGGCTGTACTTGCGAATCGCGTTTCTCGGATATCTGAGGCCGCAGAGTAAAGATGCTGAAATGGCGAGAATTGGTGCAGAAGGCGAGGCAATCGCGAATCAAGTATGATTCAGAGCTGTACAAAAATTGTAAAATAGTGGTAGATTGGGTTAAACTAAGAAGAAAAGTTCTATGCTGCTTTGCAAAATTCGCAATAGTTATCGAGTAATTAATTTATACATCTGAGCGAATGAGGACGTAGAATACGGTAGGCCGGACTCGTTTATGTCCCGTCGTTCGCGCTCGCCGCCACGCTCGCCGCCCGCCCCATGCTTTCTGCCGCGATCGCTGTTTTTTCCCACCGCGTTGTATCTCGCGCGTTGCTCCACCTCCCGCACATCGATCAATTATCTTACATAGCTTCCAAGTACCGTATTCTACGTCCTCATTCGCTCAGATTTATAAATTAATTAATCGATAACTATTGCGAATTTTGCAAAGCGGCATATGACTTTTCTTCTCAGTTTAACCCAACCTACCACTATTTTACAATTGGCAACATTTTTATCAGACACCTTGTACATCCTTATCTCTATTATAGCAAAATTCTCTATTGGACATCTTCAGGATATCCTTAGAGTTAATTTAAATTCTTTTAAAAAGCTATAAAAAGTAATATTTCTTCTTTTTAGATAACTTTATAAATTAATCTACCTCTTGATAAGAAAATGTATTAATTCTCGTAGGTGATAAATCAAAATCTTAAAAATCTAGGACCTATGACGTTTCATGAAACCGCCGTTGCAATACTTTTTACGGGATGCATATTCCTGTGGGTATTTAGAGCTCCTGGATTTGTTCGTGGATGGTCAGAAATTCTAACGGATGTGTAAGTCTCAAAATTTATACTTGTATAACACAATTGTTTAATGAGATCAATAATGAGATCAAAAATTAAATAAGTTTAGAGCAAATTTTTATGTATACTTGTATTCTTTAAACGGTTTAATTAATCCAGAATTGATGTTAAAGAGTAACTTTCCTATGAAACAAAATTTGGAATATGTATGTTTTTATGATAAATTCCCATTTTATTTTTAACACAATCTCTACTATGTAGAATGTTAGCAGATTCAACGCCTGCAGTCTTCATATGCTTACTAATGTTTTTCATCCCGAAGGAGCCAGTCTTTGTACATTTCTGCAGCAAAAACCGTAAGAACTTTTAAACCACGTTTATCAGACCTAGTATGAACTTGCAACACGAGTAAGTAGCAAGTTACTGACTTCTTGTTATAAGAGATAAAACGAGAAATAGCTTGCTACTTGATTCGCTTTCTCGTTAGTTTTATGTGAACCTTAGAATCAACCTTAGAAACCGTAGAATTTAAATTTTATATAATTGCAGCGTCTAGACGACCAACCAGATCATCCGAGGGTCTCATTACTTGGCAGATCATTCAGAAAAAGATGCCGTGGAGACTAATATTTTTATTAGGTAGCGGTTTCGCTGTCTCAAAAGGTAGCAGTGTCTCAGGACTAGCTATGAAAGTAGGATTAGCTTTGGTGCCTTTGAGGGAATTACCTCCTATTCTGATGATGGCCGTTGTTCTTCTGTTCGTCAGTACTTTGACGGAGTTTACTTCGAACGTTGGCACGGCTAATATAATTCTGCCCGTCGTCGCTCACATGGTAAGAATTTATGCAAAGATAAAACATAGATATCAATCATACATATCAAAAAACATTGACAGTTAATAGTAACAAGATAAATTATTTGTGCTTTTACTATTTAAAAATGCAGAGTTAGACTCTTTCTTGGTATATGTATATTTTTTTGTATCTGTAATTAAAAATTTTTGTATATTTTTATCAATTGCTGAAAAGCCATCTACTCGGTAATTGATAAAGTAATCTTTAAAAATATGATCTTAACAATTATTTTTTTATTTATTTTAAATCTAATTTGCTTACCAAAATTGTGATTATTGTTCATCTTTGTATTTGCTTCTCAAAGTGTGTGGCAATGAAGATACATCCCTTATACCTGATGATGCCAGTGACTCTCATGTGTTCATACGCATTCAGAATGCCGGTCGCTACGCCACCAAATGCAATTATAACCGTCGCAGGCCATCTACAAACTCGAATATTGATAGCAGTCGGATGTTTTCCTGCAATGTACAGTTTGATAGTGCAAGTTATCCTATTCCCTACTTGGGGAGCTTTTATTTACAGCATTGGGGAGTTTCCAGCTTGGGCAGAAGAGCTGAACAAACATGATATTGACCGGAGACCATAATCTGGTCTTGTTGCTAATATTCTTACATATTATCCATGATAATAACTAATTGTGAATTGTACCTTTATTTATCGTTTTATATGTTATGAGGATAAATCTAATTATTTATGAATAAAATGACAAATAAAATGATATTAATTCCTTGGACGATAAACTGTCAATTATTTATCTTTAAAGTTAATTCTAAATATGTGATATTAATTTTAATTACATATGCAAATTAATTTTAATTACATATGCAAATTATTTTTGTCCTTTCACATTCTGTTCCATTCTTTATAATTCTATTTTAAGATTAAATAGTTTTCTGTTCCGCGGTCTGCGTGTAAGTGTGAATCTTTATATTTTCGCAACATTATACAGGGTGAGTCACAACATTTGTGCCAGAGCTCGTGAGAAGGTAGAACGGATCGAGATGAACAGAAAACTCCTGAACCATTTGCAATTTTCGCAATAGTTAACGAGTAATTAATTATAAAAAATCATCGTCTTTGCCCTGCCCACTGTCCAATTCGAGCGCGTGGCGAGATGTGACCGCCCGGCGCACTATGGGACGTTTCGCCTGTTTTCTGGCCAAAAGTGGCAAAAATCAAAGTCGAAGTTCGTAATTAACAATTGGAAAAGTTTCTATAAACTTTAGTGAGACACGGAGAAAAATTTAAGACCATTTGTTCCACGCAAAGTATTTTTTCTGTCGCATTTTGTGTTCGAAAGTGTGTAAAAATGTACCTTGAAATCACGAAAGATTATTGTTTCTTTGATCTTTTTTTCTCCTCCAATGTTGAAGACATACAAATCACTGCTTGAAATACTTTTTTAGCATAAGTTAATGCTTGAAAATAATAAGAATAAATTAAGCTTTGGCCATTCTGGAGAGGAGAACTTTAAACTTGAATTAGAAAAAGTAATGATTTTATCAGTTTCTGATATTTAAAAGACTAGAACTTCCGAATAACAAACAATAACAAGGTGATCTTTGGCTTGAATATTAGGTGGGACTCTATTCTTCCTAAAATCGTTTCGTAAATCACCGCCTAGAACCGCCTCCGGGAGATATAATTTTTTAAAGTAAAGACAATCGACTACTTTTTTCTTAACAAGTTCGTGATTAAGCTAAGCGATATCATAGTGGGACGTTATGTAGGGCTTTTTGAGGTTGCTGATTTTGAATATGACATTAAAAATTATGAATACAAAATGGCGGATCTAATATGGCGCCCAAAAATATGAAAAACTGCTTTTTTGCATAAAAATGAAACGTAAGCGGTGCCCGAAGGATTTTTGAAGTTGCTGATTTTAAATATGACATTAAAAATTATAAATAGAAAATGGTGGATCTAATAAGACGCCCAAAAATATGAAAAACCGCTTTTTTGCATAAAAATGAAATGTAAGTGGTGTCCAAGGGGTTTTTGAGTTCGCTAAATGGTAAAACTTTACAAACACGGACCCAGCCCCAATGACCTTGACCTTGGCATATGTTGTCAAGGTCACCTTACTGAGTGACCTTCAGAAGGTTTTAGCCGTCGCTCGTTGTTTGTTAAAAAGTTATAAAGAAAATAAGTTTCGCAAATGCTATGTAGTTCACAA
>NW_011966783.1:0-2989 GCF_000949405.1 Vollenhovia emeryi | reverse complement strand
GTCATTGGGGCTGGGTCCGTGTTTGTAAAGTTTTACCATAAGTTTTAACAGTCATTTTCAATTTGAAGTTTTGATCGACAATTTTATAATTTTGTCGGGCGCCATATTGGATCCGCCATTTTGGATTTATAATTTTTAAGTCATATTCAAAATCAGACCTCGAAAACCCCTTAGAACCCCCCGAGATTTCATCATTATGCAAAACAAGCAATTTTTAATACTTTCGGGCGCCATCTTGGATCCACCATTTTGTATTTCTAAATTTTAATGTCATATTCGAAATCAGCGACCCCAAAAACCCCAATATATGGACATTCATCTCATGAAAACGAATCTTTGATATTTTGGCCAAAAAATAGGCAAAACGTCCCATAGTGCAACGCCGCATCCCGACTTAATCTTTCAAGCTAAAAAATTTTTACATTTTCATTAAACTCAAATTCTATTGACAATAAACAATACTTCAAAATATGATTTTATTAAGGGTAGGTAAGGAGAAACGGCCAATGCGAGCCCACAGCAGGTGTCCGTGCGAAATTGTCAATGTTTTTTTTAAAAACAATTTAATAAATAATCCAAACGTTTCGACCCGTTTTTGGGTCATCCTCAGTGAAGCTGGGATAAAAGATATGATACATAGTGTAAGTCCCAGTCTACAATAGAGATTTAAGCCCTAAGCCTTAAGAAATTGACTAATCACAGTCGCGCATTCTACTCATACTTGACCGTGATTGGCCAATTTCTTAAAGCTTAGGGCTTAAATCATCTATTGTAGACTGGGACTTAAACAACTTTACAAAATATTAATATAAATTTGCGAAAAAATACAATGAATTTTTACCTGATTGGATACATAACTTAACACCGCTATTATCGAGAATTATCCTCTGACAGTTTCAACGAGATTTAATCTTTGAACTGGTGATAGCCAAGTAAAGAGTTAGATTTGTTAATTCGATAATTCTAAAAGTAGAGAATGTATTTCGTTAAACTATTCGTTATGAATTCAAATGTAAAAACTCACCGAAGTTGAGAGAAGACAGTCACGACGAGTGGTAAATAATAAATGACAATGACAAGTGGTAGTGCGAAAATAAAAGTAAAACCGGTGTAGCAAATAAGGATTGCCAAAACAATAATTGAGTTGGTAATGTAACTATGTTAGTGTCAAGATTAAATCTCGTTGAAACTGTCAGAGGATAATTCTCGATAATAGTGGTGTTAAGTTATGTATCCAATCAGGTAACAATTCATTGTATTTTTTCGCAAATTTATATTAATATTTTGTAATACAAAATGTTGTTTAACACTACGTATCATATCTTTTACCCCAGCTTCACTGAGGATGACCCAAAAACGGGTCGAAACGTTTGGATTATTTATTAAATTGTTTTAAAAAAAACATTGACAATTTCGCACGGACACCTGCTGTGGGCTCGCATTGGCCGTTTCTCCTTACCTACCTTTAATAAAATCATATTTTAAAGTATTGTTTATTGTCAATAGAATTTGAGTTTAATGAAAATGTAAAAATTTTTTAGCTTGAAAGATTATGTCGGGATGCGGCGTTGTCACGTTCCGTCGTCGATATCGCGTCAATTGATGATCATAGCGCTTTCTTAATAATAATTGCAAAACGAGCAAGCAAATCGTTTTAAAACTTCGCAGAAAACTTTTACATGTTTGAAAAACATGATACAAAAAATATAATTTTTAGCATTGGTTTTAATAATTTTTGAATGATTTATTATTTGTCTCAGTTCCCGTAAGACCCTATGTTAAAATAGCAATATTAAATAATTAGTCACTTGTAAACGAGCAAATAAAAAGAGTTTCATACTGCAACTCTCGTATAATTTCTAGATTTCTAAACTGTTGTTCTTAAAACATATGGTCGAACGTTATCATGAAGCAGTAATAACTCCACGTCTATTGAGCTGGCATTATTAATTATTCGTTCTTGAAATCTGTACGGCGATTCTGTGACTTGCTATCGATGGTTTTCGGTATCGTTAACCAACCTATGAAAGCTGTGCTTTTAACGTTTTGCTGTGGCTAGTTAATTTCGATACCGAAAAACATCGATAGCAAGTTACAGAATCCCGGTACTGGTAAAATCATTAATGCTGGAAAATACTGTTCTCAGATGGAGGAAATGCACCAGCAATTACGCTTTAAGCAACCTGCAATATGCATATTGCTTTATGATAACGCTCGACCACATGTAAAGGACGAGGGGTGAGGGGCAAGAGGCGAGAGCCGAGCGTCGAGTGGCGAAGGGTGAGCGATGAGGGGCGAGCGGGGAGTGTTTACCGAAGCTCGCCGCTCGTTGCGTGACAACTTTTTTTCGGCGCGTCGCTCCACCTCTCGTTATTAGATGATGCCAGCTTGGACTACCAGCTACATCGCTGTCGCGATGGTGGGGATAGAGTGGGGATAGCACGTCTGCGCGCGCACGCACGCACACAGGCAACACGCCGCATATACGTGTGCGCTCGACGCGTATATGCGGCGTATTGCGTGCGTGCGCGCGCAGACGTGCTATCCCCACTTTATCCCCACCATTGCGACAGCGATGTAGCTGGTAGTCCAATCTGGCATCACTGGCCCCACCGTTGCCTGCCGAGTCCGGCGGCCGGCCAGCCGCCGTCTACGCTCTCATTCGCTCAGACATTAAAATTAATTTCTCGATAACTATTGCGAATTTTGCAAAATGGTATAGGACTTTTCTATTCAGTTTGCCCCGGTCTATGTGCCATTTACGGGTGATACGGGTATTAGACACTGTATATACAGGGTGTGTCTTAATACCCGTATGTCCCGTAGATGGCAGATAGACCGGGGCAAACTGAATAGAAAAGTCCTATACCATTTTGCAAAATTCGCAGTAGTTATCGAGAAAATTAATTTTAATGTCTGAGCGAATGAGAGCGTAGAAGGCGGCAGGCCGGACTCGGCAGGCAACGGTGGGGCATCATCTAATAGCGAG
>NW_011966782.1:29233-31254 GCF_000949405.1 Vollenhovia emeryi | reverse complement strand
GTAAGAAAAAGCGGAGAATCGAATACTTTAATTAACTGATCAATTACTCTTTCATTTTATGATTGATTTTTTGCATAAAATTTTGCATAAAGTCCATTTTTGCATAAAGATATTATTAAAACGTTTTTATTAATATTAAAATTGATAATTAAAAGAATTCTTGGAGATTTAAAATTTTATTTTTGATAGTGAAAAAAATTAACTTAAAAAATCATCGTGGTCAAATCGGAACTCGGATGACGGCGGAACGGGGGGCAATGTCTTGACAGTTATTTCATTTTACAATTTTCTTATGTGAAAGTACAACTAATATCAAATTGTAATCTAAAAAGGTGCTTTCTGGGTAGAAAATATCATGCTCATTGCAAAAAGCAATTATTGATTATTTCGGAGCTACGTGAACGCGGCCGTGGCAATGCTGAGACGCGCGGCGACTCACTCACGCACACTAGTAGACGCGTGGCTCACGAACGTGCGTCCGTTTAAAAAGCGATGCGGATTCGCTAATTTTTAAATAATTACAACTACTTTGTGAGGCGTGACTCGAAAAAATGGTTCGGGACTCTTCGACTCACAAGTTTTTCATGAGAAATATCACTATATAAATGGTGGGCGCGAATTAGAATACACCCTGTATATGTATAATTGTTTGCAAAAAAAATTTTTTTAAATGTTGATTTATCATAAAGGAAGGAGAAGGTATGTTAAGACATGATACAATACCTTCTTTCTGTCGATTTCATATATTCTCTCACTGACGGTCAGATTGTAATCGTCCTGTCCAACGGTGCCTTGATAATCCTCACTTAATGGCTCTTCGATATATTCTACATCTTCATAGTTCGGATCCTCCTGAGATAGTTCCTCGTATGGCTGCTCATCAACCTCTGAGTAGTCCTTAGCATCGATAGCCTGAATAAAAGAGAAGAAATTATTGTTTATCTCAATCGTTTAATTGTAAATAAAAACAAATCGAAAAGTGTTGTTTTGCTTAAATTCATAAATTTTGAAAAAATTTTAGTCATCTCATTTATTGCAACAATATTATAACTACTTTCGATTTGTCTTTCTTTTCATTTCTGTACAAAATGACTGTCTTGTGAATACATACATTTTCAAAATCAGTGCTTTCAAACCAACCGGTGGAGGTTCATTGTAGTCTCTGCTAGGTCCAGCATTTTCCACTCGAGGCCTTCGAGCTGGTTGGACATCTTCGTCAGCGTCAGTATGATCTCTTTGACGTCGTCGGTTAATATCGTTTGCAATGGAATGTTTTCTCCACCGCTCCTTCGTACTTTTAAGAGCTCGACTCATTGCATCTCCAAACTCTTTGTTGTCCGGTCTCCGATAATTTTGATTTTGTGCCATTGCATCTGTAAAAAAAATCCTAAATTAAGTATGTGAAAACAGCAATAAAAATAATAGGGTAATAAAAAATTATACCTTCACATGCTTCAGCAAAGCGGGTTCCTTTCAGAGCACGTTGAAATTTTGTGCCCAGCCAAGTAATGTGTGAAGATACATCTTCGTTGTTTCCAAAGGCACATTTAAAATAATGTCCTGCGGAATCGGTTGGATTCAAACCACCTAAATAAACAAAGTGACTGACCTGAAATTAACATTAAATATCACAATCAAAAAGAGACATGTAGATATCATTTCCATTTAACAATAAAAATAATATTTACCACATTGTCGTAGGTCTGTTGATCGACATCATTAAAAGCGAAAATCTCCTCGAGCACAGTAAAAGGAAAGCATCCCGGTGGTTTTCTTACTCGTGCAGGATGGTTTTTCTGCTGAATATCTTTTAAAGTTGCTTCGATGCGACTAAAACAGAAACTTGTTAATTTTGTATCTCCTTATGCCATAGCACGAGATGCTTACCTTTGATTTTTCTCCATTCGATCCAGCTGGGTTTGAAATTTTCTACAAAAAAGTAAACATTATAAGTATTACAATAATAAAGACACACATAATGTACATTAAAAGAAGTTTTATTACTTGAATGTTGAGACGAC
>NW_011966782.1:25917-27707 GCF_000949405.1 Vollenhovia emeryi | reverse complement strand
TGAAACATTATCATTTTTCCTAGTCGCATTTCGTTGCTGAAATTCTATGCGTCGATTAGCAATTTGCTGCAAGTGCTGATTAGGTTTCCTACAACACCGACGAAAATACATCATATTATTTTCGTAAGGAACAGCAGAGAAAGCATCTAATGGACCGAAACGTTTTACCTTCGACAAGATGCGAAAGGGAATGCGTATTATACATATGTCAAAAAGTGAGGCCCATAAATATTTTCAGCATGATTAATAAAAATGCATAATGCTGAATGAGCTAAGGACAAATCCGAGTCTGAGACGGAAGGTTTACATAAAATGCGAATACCCAGATTTAAAAGCATAAAATGCGAATAAACCAATGGGTGGACAATGCCTGCAAAAACTGCCGGACCACTGTAACATAAAATTTGCCGTTGCTCAGTAGCTTTAAATTTCTTAAACTTTATAATCGAAGTAGGTTTTCGCGAAAACTCACGAGGGCACCAATATTTTACTCTTTCTAAACATTCAGAAAACAATTTTTTAAATCGAGGAGTCAGTTTTACGAGAAGAGAATATTTACCGTCAATGAGGCCCGACTCAATTGAGATAGTTCCTCGTACGGCTGCTCGTCAACCTGGGGTTTTTCCGCGGGACACATTATGTGGTCTCTCAATTTTTCTATGTCATTTTCGGAGTATACTCCTGATATGGCCAGGGGGCCAGGTTTGGTTCCATGATAGCTTGGTCAATGGCTTCATCTGCTGTGGGGGTAGTTGTAGGACTTGTGGTTTTGGGGTGAATTGGATCCAGGTGTTTTCAATATGGTATAAAGTAGGTAAGTCGGTGGAGCATTCTCGCTCGTTTCCAGTGCGGGTGACAATGCGGGATTTCGGGGTTAGGAACAAGGATGCGTTCCGTAAGGTGATTGGCAATTCGTTGTAGCACTCGTCGGTCTTTCGGACGGTTACCTCGACTGGTATATATTTGATGACGTGAACGGCTTCTCCGGCGGTGACGGCCATATGTCCGGGTCCATTCATGAGCCTGTATGCGAACTCGTCAGGTTGCAGAGTAGCAAAAGACAGGGTGTTAGTCAAGACTTGTCTTTCCAGTGTGCACTTTTGCTGCATCACATTGTGATAAAGGAGCGTCATCTGATTTTGGAGGTGGACTATAGTAATGACTAGAAATAACACTCTGCAATATCTTAATACTAAAAGTGATAAAATATGTCTGTATGAAGTAATAGAGTATAGTAGTACAATTATATAAAATGTATAATATATAAAATGTATAAAGGCAAAATGCTATGATTATGGAAGCTAGAATTTATTCGAGGAATGTCGTTACCTATATAGCTAAATACTACTTATATGTAGTCAGAATATTAAATGTCATGATACCTAGATTAGTATTTAAATGATAGAATATATTTGCTCGCATAATGGAAAAAATAAAAATAAAAATATTATATTCGAGGTAAGCGTTATAATTATAAAAGTGGAAAATTTTCGCGGGACGTTACAGTCGTCGTGCACTTGAATACGTGGCATGTACCCGGTTTTGACATCTCTATTCATTACGCGGAGTGCGAGAACTGTCTTCGATCTCGCGGGTACAACGGCTGTTTCTCGATCATTGAAATAAATCGGGTGGCCTTGCCACATGACTAAGTTTTCCGAAAAGTCTATTCTTGATGCGTCTTGCAGGAAGTCGGAGCCCAATATTCCATTTTGTGATATAGGGAAGTCGTCTGTTACCATATGCAAGTTTATTCTGTGCCCAAGATAATTGATGTTGATGGAACCTAC
>NW_011966782.1:15990-24568 GCF_000949405.1 Vollenhovia emeryi | reverse complement strand
CTGAAGAGCTGATGATCCCAGGTTCGAATCCAGCAGTGGTAAAACAAATTTTTCACATATGATATTTTAAGTATAAGATAACATTAAGAAATTAGAAGGTACTACTACTGATGTAGAGAGAATAAAAATATCTTAACAAATAAAAAATTTATTTTTATTTTTTTGTTTTGCAAGTTCTTCACTGTCTAGCCCCGGCTAGATAAGTACGAGTTATGGGTTTTTAGGTAGCCGCTAGATAATTTTTCGCGCCTAATTACTAGCAGAAATGAGCGTTACATTAGGATGCGATTAATATTCAATGTATAAAATTGGGTAAATATTATTATGTAATATTGGTCCAATATTATCAAACAATATTAGCCCAATATTGCATTAGATATATTGGCTTAATAACAGACGATATCCACTTTACCATATTTAACCAATATTGGAGCAGCAATACATAACCAATGTTTAACATTGGATATTCATTTTTTTCCAATATTGGTTCAATGTAAATTGCTACTAGGGTAGGGTTTCCGTTTTTCCGTCTGTAATTCCGCTAAGGGATATTATATCTCTCTCGTCTACAGGAATGTCTGGTGTTACTTGGCTTGATGAGATTTGGTGCGGCACCCGTGTCCACCATGAATTTAGAATCTTTTGATAAGCCTTCAGCGGATAATGTTATTGTGGGTGCATGCCGAAAGTCGTTCGGGCTTAGGACCGCGATTCGGAAGGTTCGGTTTCTGCGCTGGTCGTGGCTATCGCTCTCACTTGTCGGGACGCTTCTCGTGAGGCTCCCGCTCGGGGGTTGTTCCAGATTCCCGAGGGGCGCGGTCCCGTTTCCCAATTGCTGCCGAGAGTTGTTGTATTGGCGCTTCCTGCACTCATCTATCTCGTGTCCGTCCTTTTTACAGTATCTACAGAATTTAGTCCTTCCTGGATTTCCTATTTCACGGGAACTATCATTTTGAGGGGGGTTTAATCCCTGTGGTCTATAGTTGTTCCCTTGCCTGTTGCCGACTGGGTTTGAGAAACGGTATGGTGAGTCCCTATCATTGGGATACCTATTGTTAAACCGTCCCGGGGGCGTATCGCTTTTGATCGGAGTTGAGTGTGCTAAGGGTCTCCCGGTGCTGTAGACGGGTCGTTCATAATGTCTCTCGGAGCGTCGTGTGCTGTCGTATCGTTCGTTGTCGAGTTCTTGTCTTTTAGCTAGGCTCTTAGCGTGCGAAAAAGCAGCGAACGGGTCGGTATAGTGTTCCAATGAGAGCTGAAGTCGATAGGTGAGGGGTAGGCCCTCGCAGAATGATCGCGCTGTTAGATTATTCACGTTTTTTACCGTTTCCTGTTTTGTCGATCCCTCCGCTCGGCGTTCCTCATCTAAGATCGCGGTACGAAGATCTTTTACTCGCGTGATGTAGTCGAGCATATGCTCCTGTGGTTTAAGAAAAACGGTACTTAAATCTCCGCGATATTGGTCGATCGTTCTAGGTGAGCCGAATGCTCCATTTAATAAGTCCGCAAGTTGGGTCACCGATTCGCAAATTTCATCATCTACGGCGCTTGCAGCGCGCCCGCGCAATTTCGTCAAGATCAGGCGGGTTAAGTTTCTTTCTGAGAATTGGGGTACTATCTCCTTTGCGCGTCTACACGCCCAACTGAATTGAGTGACTGGGATATTCCGCCCGTCGAAATGAGGTATAGGTTGTCACGCTCTTTCCTGCTCTATTCGTCGGGCGCGACGAAGAAAGAGGCGGCTTACGCGAATGATACGCGGCCGTCGCCGTTCCGGGCGAATCTCCGGAACGGGCGCTAAAACGGCCAAGTTGGGCGCCAGACGCGCTCGCGGGCGGCGTCAATTACTTGTCGCGAAACACACCAGCTCCCCGGATGGAAACGGCGCCGATCCGCTCGGTTAACGCCGCTATTTAGCCTCCTCGACGCGAAAGGGGCCGGCTGCTCTCTACCGTCGGCAGAGTGGCGGGGTCCCGTAATTACGGGCCCGCGGGAACGGGACGTCGGGACGGGACGCGACACACACACACGCACAGACGAACACTCTAAAATAATCGTGACTCGGGTTAAGAGAGTAGAATAAACGATTTAATAGGTCGGATACAGAAACGAAGAGAAAAGAATCGGCAAGGGGCCTCCGCCGAGGCGAACTCGCGATCCGTCGGTCTCTAGCCTCCCCGCGGGAGGTTATCCGCGTGCGCGACACGTGACTCGCGGCCGACACCCGGCGTGCCGTCCCGCCGCGACAGAATTCCCCGGTGCGGGCCAAAAAGGCGCCCGCTCGAACCACGGCGCACGGGGCGCCCGTTCAACGCTCCCCTCCGAGGTCGCAATAACCGATACCCGCCCGCTACGGTCGCCCGATAAGCTCACGGCCGTTCCCCGGGAGCTCCCGCGCTTGGCACCGCCGATCCGCTCGCGACACGAAATGGCCGGCTCCGACTCCCCCTTGGAGCGGATACCCGACGGCCCGAAACACTAACACGAACGCGGCGCGATGCCAGAGCGCGAGCTAACCCCCCTCGGAAGCACGCGGCCTTTACATCAAGAATTGTCCCTCGAGGGCCACCTCACCGGTACGCTCCCTGGATCCCACGGCGCGGTCCCGGTCGGCACTCTCCTCCTCGGCTCCTCGTCCTCGGCTCGTTACGGCCCGTGGTCAGCACCCGGATCGCCGCGCCGGCTCGATACGCGCTCCGATATTCGAGGTGATACGGGCGAGGATCCGCGAACGAAAGCGGAAGATCCTGCGCGAGCGGGTCGATCACCCGATCGCTCGTTACGACCGCGAAAAGGGGCTGCGCGAGATAGCGGCGCCGCGGATCCGCCAATCAGTGGGCCGCTCGCCCGGCGTGTCGCCGGGCCCGCAGGGGCGCTATCGCTGTCCGCGCGCTTCTGGGTGCGAAATTCGCCCCGCGCGGCTCGCAGGGCCGGGGCGGTCGATCCTGGGCCCGCTCTCCGGCGCGTTGGTCCTCCGGCTCCGCCGATCCTCCTGACCCTCCGGGGGCCTCCGCCCGTGCTCGCCCCTCGATTTACGGTCCGGCCGGCGCCTCGTCTCTCGCCCCTCAGGCGCGGCTCCGCGTGTTCGGGCCCCAGGTCCCAGGGCGGCTCGGCTTCTCGGCGTTCGCCGCCCGTCGGCGCCTCTCGCCCTCGCCCCTCGACTCGCTCCTCGCTCTGGTTGGCCCCCTGGCTTCCCCGCGGCCGCCGCTCGCTGGCCTCCTCGCGCTCTCGCCCCTCAGCTCTCTCTCTCTCTCTCTCTTCACCCCTCGGCCTTGCCGTCCTTTGGTCCCCTCGCTGGTCAGGGCGGCTCGGTGACGCTCGATGGGCGCGATACAAAAATAAAAGAAATTTCGGGTAAGCGGGCAAGTAAAGAAAAAACGTGTAGTTAATTGCGACCCCGGGAGGTTTCCTTGCGCGGATCCTTTTTTCCCGGGCGGACCGACACCGCGCCTTGGGACGGCAGCGGGGAGCTGGCACGCGGCAGCTAATCCGCCACGTCACAAGGTATATCGCTGATTTCTTATCTTGATGTTCAAGGGACATTCGGTTCTGGTGTATAGGGTTCTATAGATGGATCGGGTCCTCTTCGGGGGAAATATGGTTATTGTTATTGTTATAGGCTCCTGTAGATAGCGTAATTCCATTCTCGTAAGAAAAGGCGGTGCGTCCAGGCGGCGGACACCAGCGCAGCGGCGTGTTCTGCCGGGAACGAGAGTTTCTTGGCAGGGGGTTACGATGGGAAGAGAGAGGGGGTGGTGGTTTATTATGGGGGGAAGGAGAGGGAAAGGGGAAGAGGGTGAAGAGGGGGAGCTGGGTTTGGGTTTAGACAACATCTGTACATAAGAAAGTGAGTCAGAAATGGAATTGAGGACTTCAAATGGGTTAGTAATGTGTGGTGAATAAGGGTGGTATATAGGGATGTAAGGGAGAGAGATCGGTTGTTACGACTTGAGAGAAGAGGAAAATCAGTATAATTATAACGAGGGTTAGGGTAGGGGGGCGAGTTCGAGGAGAGGGCTCCGGCAGATCGAGTGGCACCCGTTTGGCCACGTTAATATTGACCACAGTCCCGATTGACCACGTTAATATCGACCACGTTGTGTATGACCACGTTGATATTGACCACGTTGCAATTGACCACGGTCCCGATTAACCACGTTGCAATTGACCACGGTCTCGATTGACCACGTTGCAATTGACCACGGTCCCGTTTGACCACGTTGCAATTGACCACGGTCCCGTTTGACCACGTTGCAATTGATATATCCAGAGGGACGCCCTTGACGATTCCCACACGAGAGAGTTTGTGTGCTGGAATATATGCAATAATTTTTTGAGAGATCAACGATGGGTCCGATACAAGACGATTGGCAGCCGAGGCCGTCCTACACTGGGCTGAGATAAGGTTACGGCTAATCCCACTTACCTCGATAATGTCACGGGGGATAATTCCCACAATAATACGACTGGCCGTGAGAGGGTGGATGGGGGAATCCGTGCTCGTTCGCTTGATATGAACGATAAACGGGGGGGGAGCGTTGTACGGGTATTTAGAAGAGGATTTGGGACTGACGGTAGACGGGTTGTGGTAGTGGTAGAGGCGTTCGGGATATTAGAGGCAAGGAAAGGGGGGTTTCAACGGTGGGGGGAGTGATCACACTCGTGGTCCCTGACGGCGGCACCAACGAAGAGGGCGGCCCACGTGGTGTCTCGAAGAGAGGAAGCAGGTTAAGGAGAGCTGAAATGGGGTCTAGGGACTGAGCGTCGACAGGGGTAGGGGCGGGCGGGTCCACGCATATCTCCTCCTCGTCGCCAACGGATGGCGTCCGAGATGCGCCCGAGAGCTTTGCAGCAAGGGAAGTCGTACGGGACGAGCCCGTTGAACACAGAGAGTCACTTTTCTTAGCGCTCAGGTTGCATTTCCGCTTACGTTGCATCGTGCGCCACGCACGTTTCATACGCATATTCGTGGCAATTTTGGCGCGAAGGCGTTCGACCGTTTGATTGAGCGATCTATGATAGTCGCCAGGGGGGATGCGGCTACTAAGGATATTAGGTGTATCTAAAGGTTTAGAGGTGGGAGGATCCGGGCTGATAGAATTAATATTAGAGATAATGTCATTACGGGATTGCAAGTCCGTAGGAAGCGGAATGGGAGATGTTATGGGGGGAAGGTCCCCGAGACGCATGGCTGACGCAAGAGGCCGAGGCCTCTTGCACGCTGTTCAGATCCAATGAACGGCTGCAGCTGTCTAGGTTTTTCGAGCACTAAGACGCCGAAGGATAACACAACGGCGAGAGTGTTTAATAATTAGTCACTACGCGGTTACAAGCCACGAAGACAAAAGGTCTCAAGCACCAACCACTAGATGACAGCACGAGCACGTCCGTACCGGTCCGCTCTCGAGCGATGAATCCAGGCTCCTCCTAGCCTCTGCCATAGAAATATTTTGAGTGGCCGCAGGAGCCTGCATTTTTTCTAACTGAACCACCACTGGGCATTAATGAGACGTCGGGAGGTGATCCCCCTGCAATTAATGCAGCACAGGGGTCCCTCGCGTTCAGCGCACGCATTGCCCTGATGTTTATCCTCAGCACAATGGATGCATCTGGCCTTTCCTTTACAGGACCGGCTGACGTGTCCTACTCGGAAACAAGAGAAACAGATTTTTGTTTTAGGGATATAGGGAAAGACAGAATACCTAATATTGAATAAAAATATTGAATTGGGGAGGGTTTGACCGGAAAACTTAATTAAAATTGTACGGGAGGGTTCGTATTTATAATCACCGTTAACCTTGACTCTTCTGTTGAGCCTTCAGATATCCCTGATTTTGAATGGAAATTTGATGTTTTCCCTGATGGAGGGGAGATCTACATCCGAAGGAATGCCACGAATGGTGCCAGCCTTTAAAAGTCTATAAGCAGGAATGTAAGCAAAGAGGCCACGAGCCTCGAGAGACTTATCACTTACGATCTTGTTTGCATCGGCGCAGGAGTCCATCATGATGGCCACCTGGCCTTTACCAATGCGGGGAAATTTCGACCGTACCTTTCGGAAAGTAGGAAGTGACGATCCTGCTGATGTTAATGGGGTGCAAAGGGGGAGAGTTAGTATCTTTTATGTGAACGATGTAGGGAGGGGAGTCAGCGTTAGAGTATTTTTCAGGAGAATTTGGATTGTCCAGCTGTGGCAGGAGGAGCGGAGGAGGAGGAAGCAGAAGGAGGGGGCAGAGATCAGAGGAGAGAAAGATATAATAGGCGGGTTAGCCATTGAGGAGGGAGAAGAAGGGTCGATGGGTGTCTGGTGAGAGGAAGAGGACACGTCACGCATAACGCAATCCAATGAATTGTTACGTCGTGCTCTCCGCGGGGCGTCCACTATCTCAAGTCCTCTTTTATGGATGGATTATGGGACTGATTATGCGGAAGAACCCCGTACAGAGAACACTCCGTTCTCTCACCGCACTCCAGCAGATGCGTGTCGAGAGTCGAGCGTATTTATTAAAGGGCTCGAAGTGGGTCAGTGAGCCAAAGCTCACATATGACGCCTCATCGAGCTCTTATACGCCCGTGGGTCCTATTTTGGGTCAGAGAATTTAATCTCTTTACCCGGGGACGGACCCTGTGCAATTTTAAAATTGATAGGAATGAAATGGGAGGTTTTTTCTAAATAATTAGTTCTAAATGATTGAATTTATATATAAATTTATATATATTTTTTAAAGAGGTGGATCGCCAGTACGTAAAAAACCGATTTCAAGAATTAACTCGACAATGACTGGCAAATATATTTTAATTAATTACACGACGTTTCGGCCAGTAATACTGGTCCTTCTCAAGTGTTGACCCATTAAGTGTGACAGCAAATCTGCAAGGTTTAGAACACAGGTACAGAAATCGAGTACGCGAGATATAATTATACAGTGGTATTACTTACGGGTGACATGTTGAAGTATGCAATTTTGTGCATGGTCGAATAAAATCACTATAGTAATATGTATAAAGTTGGTTAAAAACTAATAGAAGCGTCAGGTATTGTAAAAGGCTGGTAAGATAATGACGGTGTTAAATTTTGAAGAGAGATCGACATTTGTCAGGACGTAAAACATAACACTAAGGGGGGACAAGTACATAAATTATATAAATAAGAAAACAATATAGGGTAGAGATTAGGTCGTGCGTACAATCTTGTCATAAATAGCGCTTAAATTGTCGGTGTCTTGTTGAAGGTTGATCGTATAATTATGGGGCTTTTTTATATAGAACATCTCGGCTATTATTTTACAATATTTTTATTGTATATAATTACAATTAAGCGTATAAATGTATTTTTGTATATATGTGATTTCGTCGATCAGTTCTTCCACGCTAGGCGTGGAAGCGGTGGGGGAAGGTGGAGGGAACTCTAGGAAGGGGTGGTCTAAGGATGACAGAGGTAGGAGTTCCCCAAGGAACTCCACGGAGAGGTGTTGGCGCTGGGAGGTCGGAAAGGGATATTTTCAAATAAGAATTCCACGCTAGTTGTGGAATTGGTGGGTGAAGGTGGAGGGAGCAATTCCACGTCGGGGATCTCACGAAGAATCTCCACGCTGGAGTCAGAGTTAGAGGGGGAATAGGGAATAAAATCAATGGGAGAAAGCACAGGGGAGTAAGAGGGAGATAAAGAATAGGTCGTGGTAGGCGGAGAGGGAGGAAGGTGGTCGTACGCGGGGGGAGAGAAATCTAATCTAGGCACTTGAATATCCGCGCCTAATTCGTGGACGAGTTGTTGGGCGAGTCTGTGGATCTGCTCCAACCCCCCCTTTAGCTCTGCGAGCGCAAAGTCTTGGTCCACTGTAAAGTGGCTTTGGTTTAGTCGCGGATTTACAAATTGGGTCTTTAGAAAATAATAATTAAAAAAACCGACGAGAGGGAAGAGGACTTACTTGATATAGATCTTAAATGGTATTCTCGTCGCTGAAGGAGTGGTCACCGATAAGTTGGCGCAAGGTTGGTGGACGGACCCTCGGCGGCTCACGGAGCTGATGGAGTTTCCTTTCCTCCGTAGAAGTCGAGAACGTCGAGACCGTGGACTATTTTCTTGGTGTCGCCCAACAGAATTTTAGAGTCTGGTGACGCACTCTTATAATAAGGTCTAGGTACTGAAGAAGTTAAATGAGGTGCTCTTTCCTCCGCGGAATCAGGGTTTATACAGGGTGCTCCGCAACATATTGAAGACCGGACATGGGAAGGTAGAGGGGACTAAAACAAACAGAAAAGTCCTGTAATTTTGCGCTTGGACGAATAGTTATCGAGATACTGAATTTTAAAAATCGACGTATTAGCCCAACCTACTGGCGAATGTAAGCGCGCGGTGAAATGCGTCCGCTTATCGGCCCCGCTCGAAGCGGTGTGTAGCGAGGAGTAGGGTGGCGATGCGCGGCGAGGAGTAGGGAGGCGAGGCGCACTGCTGCCCGTCCGCCGCTTACGCGACCACTCGCACGTCACCCCGCGCTGCGTAAAAGTTCGCAGCGATGGTCGCTACTCACCGCGCGCTTGCATTTGCCAGTGGGTTGGACTAATACGGCGATTTTTA
>NW_011966782.1:0-9092 GCF_000949405.1 Vollenhovia emeryi | reverse complement strand
AAATTCACTTTCGTCGGAAGAAGGGGGGCCTTCTTCTTTCTGCCGCGCGAGGCTTGTCCAGAAGGGTTTCTATCGCCGAGCCGGCGCTTCTCTTATTGTTAGTACCACGCAATCTCCTGATCTTCATGTTATTAAGCCTGAATCCCTTCTTCATAAGAAGTCCACTATTAGGTGATGTATTCTTCGATGCCCTACTCACTCCCACGTGCAGCTTCTAGCGCACAACGAAAAAGATAAATGGCGAACGGCAGGTAGGAGACTTTGAGTATATAGACATAGAGGAGGAATAATCGCGCCGAAAGCGATTCCAAAGTGTGTGCGAGAGAGAAAGGTATACGACTCAATACTCGTTCTCTCTGCGCATGCGTCGAAATTGATAGACGCTATAGCGGGAAGCACATACTTTGGTATAAGAGCATAAGCATATGCATAAAGAAATTGCTTGATCCACAAGCAAATGCATAAGGAAATAAATCAATCAAATTTCTTCTATACTTATGCACTTATGCAAAAGTGTGTGCTCCCCGCTTATAGGTTACAAATAATTAATATCTCAGCTGTGATGAATTGCAGGTGACAAGACCTGTTATAAGTAACATTATTTAAGGATGTAATAGTAAAGGAATATAAATAAATGTTAATATACACCATTAGACGAGTAACACATACAAAAATAATTTTTATTGATGTTTAAAATTAATCAATTTTGTAAACTTACGTCTAATATACTCTTTGTGTGTTGAATCGCTAGCGCACTTGGCCTCATGGAATAAACGTAAATTGATATAAATTGTAATTATGCTTTTAATAAGTTCCGTTTTATGATTGTCGAATACATCTTGCTGCAATATGTGTTCTGTCATTGCGTTGTCATTAAACACTGAATAGCAAACTTCGTTAAACACTTTAATAGTCAGAATCATGGTGGAAGTATACAAGGTGACCCATTCCCGTGGATGCGCAGTAGCCTACAAGTAGTGGGGACGATCCGTCCAATAAGAGCCGTGCTTTTTTGCGGATACCTCTTTAAGATTAGGTTGGGTTATGATTTGTTTGACCGTTCAAACTGCCGCCACGCAAAAAAGCACGTCGTTTATTGGCTGGAAGGAATGCTACCCCCTCTCATCCTGCGCAATGGTTCACCTTGTATACTTCCACCATGGTCAGAATTATCTTAATATTATATCTAGTGCGAATTATATTATAATTTGATCGAATAACTATTTCACATCATTTTGTTATTTTTATGACATCGTTCGAAGGAAAAACTAAATTACCTCTATTTTTAACAGTAATTAAAATTGAATCTGTCGATTTCGCAGTAAGAAAAGTTGAACAAATGTGACAAATATGTCTTAATAACTTTCTTATAACAAAACCACTGATATATTTAACTACGTCATCATATGGACTGAGTACCCATAACGTTTCTAAATAATCGTGGTTATATATACGAGGTACGTCCAGAAAGTAAGGTTACAACAGGTGTGAAAAAAACAATGCATTATATTTTAATGAAATTTACAGGATATGTTTGAGAAAACATGTCTTTATTTTTCCCCATAATCGCTGTCGAGGTCAACACATTTCTGAAGCTTGGGCATAAGCTTTTTGATGCCCTCGTCGAAGAGGGCATCAAACGTTCCGCTCCACAATTTTTGTGTATGTAAATTTTGTGTATGTTACAATACGCAGATTTTAATCTTCGATATATACGGGAAGACTGTGTGCTAATGTTGAAAATGTAGACATGATTCGGTAAGGATTGTCCTGCGAACTTCATCGAGAGTGTGCGAGACGGCTCGTAGATGTATCCCTCGTCGAATTTGACTCTACGGTTTAGTCTATGAATCTCTCTTATCCTACAGCTTGCCTTCGTATTTGGCAGTACAGTTTGTATATCGAGATCTTAAGGAATGCCCTTGATTGTACCTGTTCGCAATAAACGAAATGTGGAAATGTATGCATGTAAACCTTTGTTGCTAAGCTTCTGATTCTCGATTAAATTATTTGCGTCCGTTAAGGAGCTCATGCTAACCGAAATTTGTCCCCTTCCTATTTTGGATACTTCACCTGTGCCTCTGAGAAATATATTGGTGATGATCCTGCTCATATGTAGAGGATGCATGGATGCAGTGTTGGAATCTTTGATGTGTATAATATAAGGAGGTTGATCCATCCTCGAGTACTTCTCGACTACCTTAATATTTGAGGTTACAATATTCGTGGCTTGCTTACCGATTGCCTTGGTGCACGCATCTAAAGCTGTTTGAGATGGCTGCGCAGCTGTCGGTAAGGGCGCCGCCGCGACGTCCGCGCCACTCAAACTGCACGCCGCATCCGCTTGCTGCGCTGCAGCACTATCTGGGATGTTGTCCAAACGAGTTCTCAAGGGACTTATGGTTTACAAGTTGCCCGCGCACGAGTCATCCTGGAGGGGTAAGAGTTCTTCGCTTGGCGCGAAATCCATGGGCGCCGCCATGTTTCCACCGCTCGATCCGCATTCTGACGCAATTGCGAAAAGTGTGTTGCGATCGAGAGCCGTCTCCGCGCTCGGACCCTTGGCGGCTTTACGACTTCGATACTCCGCCAGCAGCCGATCCAAACTGCCCTCAGTGGGAAAAAGCGTCTGAGTTTTAATATGTGCAAGTGCACCTATGTCGATGCGTGCCTTGTTGCGACCAGGTCTTTTGCGCGTTATCTTCGGATTCCGCTTTTTTTAGCTTCCTTCAATGACTCAGACAGCCTGTTGATGGTTTTTTGTAACTCAAACACTTCCGAACCGTTCGTACGCTGCGAGACCGTAGTCCCGGTAAAGCTGTTCGACGGAAGAGTATCTGGGGAGGTCGCTCCCTCAAACCCAACCGCGTCGTTAAAGGAGAAGGAAATCGGGGAAGAGGCCATCGCGTTCCCCCCTTTGTCTATCGCAGCGCAAGAGGCCGCAGCCTCTTGCATATCGCGGTCCGCACTCCCACTAATTCGTGTAATTAGTACCGTTCGCTTAGAATAATCAATACCTCTCTCCGTGAGACTCGCGCGCGCACAACTCGCCTCACGAAAACAGAACAGAACTATTGCAACCAGAACACCGCAACCGAAACACCATCCGACTCCCTCGGCTGGACGCGCGTGAATGTTCATTGATAGGTGAGAGGGGTAGGAGTTCTGCAAGGTACTCCACGGTAGAGGTACTAGGACTAGGAGGTCAGGAAGGAAAGAATTCTAATAACAATTCTACGCTAGATGTGGAATTGGTGGGAGATGGGGGATTTTCATAAAGGAATTCCACGTCAGGCGTGGAATTCTCAGAGGAAGGGACAAATAGGATCTCTTCAAGAAATTCCATGTCAGGAATTTCTTGTAAAAACTCCACGCTAGAAGATGAGTTCGTAGGAGATGGAGGGATAAAATCCGTTGGGGAAAGGACAGGTGAATATGAGGGGGATAAGGACGAGTACGTGGTCAGGGGAGAAGGAGGAAGGTGGTAGTACGCGGGGAGACGGTAATCTAAAAATATATCCTCCTCGAACAATGCAGGGTCGATTCCGACTACGGGAAAAGCGAGTTGGTCCACTGCAAAGTGGTTTTCTTATTAGACGCGAATTCGCGAGTGTCGGGTTTTTTATCGTTAGACCCTATGATTAAAGAAATTCCGTAGAGGAAGGAGAACTTACTGGTTGATGTCAGTTATGTTACGTTGCCCAGTAATAGGAGAGATCAGCGACAGGTTGTTACTTCCTGCGAAGTTGATGGACGCACTCTCGGCAGGTCTCGGGACTCTCGGCAGCAATGGAGTTTCGGGTTCTTCTTCCGATAAGGCCCACGAGCATTGAGACCGTAGATTGTGCGTAAGCGAACTTTAAAGTCGCGGAACTTTTTATCGCGTTACTGGGTTCAAAGTTTTTAGTCTTGAAGTCTAGTGACACAGCTTTAAATCGTTTACTGAGCTTGAAATCTAATAATCCTTCCTCCGCGGAGTCGGAGCTTATATATCGTCTTTTTTGTTGGGAGTGGGTTGAATATGCTGATTTGGCTGGCGCTTATTGATGAGTCGAAGCAACAATTTTGTAACTTATTTTCTATTGGGGATTCGGTGGCGCCCAATTGTCGTCTGTTTTTTGTGACAAAGGGTACCAGTCCTCCTAGCGTTTGTTAACAACGCGAGTTTAATTACCTCTTTTAGAACTCAGCTGTAGGTCGTAATATGGTGACGTAAATGGGATTTATGTTCGATTTTTGTCATCTAGGAAGTCTGGTTCCACTTGACATCGCGGGTTTTGAGTGTTTCGTGTGGGAAGAGGTCAGATATTTGATCGGAAAAAGGAAAGAAAAAAGAAGGAAGGGGGATTGTTCCCAGTGAGAAATGATGCATCGATCGATGTCGAAACAATGTCGACTCGACGTCAATTTGACGGTATCGATGTCGATTCGACATCGTTTTGACATCGATCGACAAATCATTTCTCACTGGGTTAGATCGTAAAAACAAAGAAAGATTGTTAGATCGTAAAAAGGGAAGGGGGATTGTTTATCTTGCATCTGTGAGCCCTCACGGGTCGACAACCCTTTCGTTTTCTTACTTTTTTTGTTAACGCAGGAGAATCCTGTATGGATACCCGGGACCCCCCTGGGAGGGGGTTTTGTTGACGTAACCCGGGTAATGTGGGACTGCCCCTCTATCTAACGAGATGCGTGCCGAGATGTTGTTTGACGCGCGGGCTTACCCACTAAACTCCTGCGGTGGCCTGCGCGGTGCTTTGACTTTTGGAGGGGCGGCCGGGCATTGACAGAGTCCTTCCGGTCCGCTCCCCGCACCGGCCCGCCGTTGGTCTGGCGAGCCTTCGCGCGTCCTCCCCCCGGTTGGGGGAGAAGGGCTTCCCCACAGGGGAGCCCTCTACTCTTTTGGGCGGGAGAGGCCACCACCTCTCCCGCCCGCCTCCAAGGGAGGCCGGGCCGAACGGGAACCCCAGCCCGTCCGACCCAGACCAGCTCCCCCGTTGTTGTTGGGGGAGGGCCTACTCCTCGCCGCCATCATCCAGACGGCGATTCGCCCGCTGTGAGGGGAGGGACGTCGCCCGCAGATTTGCAGGCGACCCGTCCCCCGCCCGTCAGGGCGGTGCAGGCGGCGGAGCGGGGGATGGAGCGGAGGCAAGGGCGCGAGCGAGCAATCTTGCCCGGCTTCGCGTTAGGGGAGGGGAGGCTGGAGGGGATGAAGTACCCCCGCCTCTACTTCCTCCCCTGTCCCCCGCTCCATCCCCCGCGGCAGGCCGGACCCGAGGTTGATGTCCCCGGGCCCGACGCCGCCGTCGACGCTGACTACGTTTACACGGCCCGATTTAAGTCGGAGTTATAACATCGATGTTATAACTATTGATGTTAGATGCCGTATAAACGCTCTTTTATGACGAAGTTACTACATCGATGTAGTAACTCAAAGTCACTTGGTGAAGAGGCTTAGAGTTACTACATCGACGTAAAAAGGACGTGTAAACGGTAGCAGTGTAACGATAGCAATAGTGCCAACTATAAAAATAAAACATCTTAACTCTCTATTTGTTTGCAGAGTTGGTTATGCATATTGTAAGATCCGAGGCGCCTTCGCTTTTAATTAATTTAAGTGCCATTCCCGCATAAATTGATATTCACCTTGTATAATGTTTATTTGCTAATACCATAAGTTCTGTTCGAGATCTTCAAGCGTATGGTTGTTGCTCGAAAACTTAGAAAAATGTTTAACATCGCTATTAAAATTTACTGGCTACCGAGACATGTGAGTCCATGAGCTCATCAATTAATTAATTAATTTTAATTTATTCCTACATTTTCTGATTTCTTATTATTTATCATTTACCTTTATGTACCTTGACTGTTCTTTTGACTCTTACACTTAACTTATTATTTAATTATTTGTTCTTTTGACTGTTCTTTTGACTCTTACACTTAACTTATTATTTAATTATCTGACTCATTATCCCCCTACTTATTTATTTGTTTATTTATTTATTTAACTATTTATTTGTACTCTTAATAAAATCTAGATTTGATGATATGAATTTGCTGTCATAAACTCATGTACTCATCCTGTTTCGGCATAAAACAAAATTAATAACAATTTTAAATTTTAATTTCACATTTGTTAGTTATATTACATTTTAATAGACAAATAAATATTTAATAATTCATAACGTAACCCATAAGTTTACTTTGTTTACAGATTTTTTTACATTCAGGCCACAATCCTACCACAAGCATATAATTTTTCGTACTTTTTTTATATTGGTACTAATGGAAATCTTTGACTCACTTCACTCGAAAGTTATTAAGCTGTTTCAGCTTGATGGGAATAAGATAAGCCTAAACGTGTAAACGCAACTCACTTTAAGTAGGAGTTATAACATCGGCGTTACTAAATCGATGTTAGAAGCCGTGTAAACGTAGTCGCTGTTGTAGCGGGCGGAGGAGGGGTACCTGACCTCTCCTCTCACGCTCCGCCACCTCCTTCTGCGAGATGACTTTCTCGCAGAAGGAGGCGAACGCATGCCAGGACCTCTCCTCCTCCAGGATGGCGGCAATCACCGCTGGAAGTGAGAGGTCCCGTCCCATCTCGTTTTCTTACTGTCTTCCTATTGGTCGTTCGGGGAATTCGGAGAATTGATCGGTCGCGGTACTATTTTAGAAAAGAAAGAAATCGTGGAGTCCACCGGACGTAACACTTTATAACTTCCTCCTTTTTCTGTTTATTTTTCTTTTTATAGCTCCACTGGGGTAATCTCTTTTTCTTTCACTCATTTTTTTCCACAATTAAACTTATTAACGAACAAATAATCACAAGATTTACAACGTTTGAACGTTATGAATCGCGTGTACAGATTGAAATAAACGCGTATAGATTGTTCTCATTCACCTGAACAGGGGAAATCCCGTAATGACTGATGTTTGCTGACGCGCGTCGCGGGAAATCTGAGACGTCCAGTGTTGCCAACTTTTGGGCGCCCGTTTCCATCTTAAAGTTAATTTTTTATTAATTGTAATTTAATCCAGCTTTTAAAAATAAAATTTATATTGTATATAAAAAATATAAATTAAGAAAAATAATAAAACAATCACAAAACTTTGCGAAAATTGTTCGGTTGAATACATACATAAGAACCACACACAGGTGATTATATATATGTTCAACAATGATTATATCTGTTCATATACTCGTACGATCATGACTGCGCAGACATGGCCAAAACTCATGTATGATATCCATATATGATCTTGTATGATCAGATATGATTTTTTTTCTAAGAGTTTGTGTGAGATTGTGGATAACATTTTACGAATTTTTGCTTACACACGTCGGGGCCCCTGTAGCCCGGGGGTCCCGTATCATTGATACGGCTGATATGGCGGTAGCTACGCCCCTGATTATTCATGACTGTTCTGAACGACAGAAAGAAAATGAAGACGACATATCAAATGAATTATTTATAACTAATAGTTGGTGCACATCTAATTATATTCAAGATGTTGTAGCCTACATCTCTGGTTTTGTAGCACAAAAAGTAATGGAAAAAAATTAAATGTATTTGTAAGAATTTACTAATAGGAACAGATAGTATCCCAGAAAACATTTTGCGCGCAAACATCTGGCATTATGACGACGCACTTGGATAGAATTTTGCTTGCGTTGTTCAGCCATTTTTGTACGTGAGTTGATAGATATTTGCGTGCAAAATTATACGTTAATACATGAGCTAACCACTTGCGTGCAAAAGCATAGACTAAACTTATCTTACGAACAAAACTCAGGCAAATCTCATACAAATTTGCATGCATAAGACAAGCAAAATTTGCGCGCAAGAATTGTTATCTGGGATGTCAGCATTGTAAAAAAGAAAATGTAGAGGAGGATAAATTAATGCATCCCACACAGCACAGAAAGATTGTAGGAAGATTGCAGAAATGTTACATTGCAAGATTGCAATATTGCAGCAACGTTGCGCAACATTGCTGCAACGTTTCTCGAGGATTGCAGCAACGTTGAAATGTCCGCCCTTAGAGAGATTGCAGTGCAATATTTTTGGAATAATTTGTTGTTATTGTACATAAGCAGAGAATTTACTATATAATTACATATGCATCCGGGCCTTTTTCAATACACAGCAAGCTATTGCGAACCTATAAGGAGATTATGTCGCTTCGCAATAGATGGAGATTGCGAGCAACACCGCACTGATCAAGTACTTAATAATTCGCGCAATATTGGTATCAATGAAAATAACATTATAAAATTCTCGCAATTAGAAAAATTTTTTAAATAGAAAATATAGTATTTTTATTATTTTTCAAACATTGCTGCAATACTGCTATCGAAAGTTTGCAATTTTATATCCCTGCAATGTCTCTGTAAGATTGCAACGTTTCTGCAATGTAACTGTAACCATCTGTGCTGTATGGGATCATACGATGTTAAATTATGTTACATTGCAGAGAGAGCAATAAGAAACAATAATAATATTATTAATAAACAACATCCTATTGTAAGATTAATCGTCACTGCAATGTCACATGTTACATCACATATTTTTGATAACGTTTTACATAAGTTCGAACAAACTCCATTGCAGGACTATAGGACTATTTTAATTAAATTAATATTGTATACATATGTACAGCTACTATTACGACATATTTGTAACGAGAAACAGCAAAAATATTACAAATTCGGAACCAGTTCAACAAACTGGTAACTTTTAAAAATCAATAAATTATTTACTTATATTTCAATATCTTATCGTGTTGAATTCTTTATAATCCTTACTCTGTATATGTACAATTTGTATCTTTTATTATTAAAGTATATTTCAGTTTATATTATAATTCTAACCTATTGCATATCTATTCCCAGCAAACACAGTAATGTAACATATATGTATAAAATACATAATAGCAAGTATCACGAGGTAACGAGTTATGTAACAAGTAACATACATGTATGTTACCTGTACTACAGAATGTCAGCAACAAAAGTATGTCTCTGATATATTTATGATATGTAATCTTGCTAATATAGCGATATAACCCGAGTAGAAATTTCGTTCGGT
>NW_011966781.1:27706-31231 GCF_000949405.1 Vollenhovia emeryi | reverse complement strand
ATCTAATCTTACATTTAGATTACGTAAAACGTAAACGTAAGAAAATCAACAGGTTGGATTTTTACTACTGCTTGCGTCATTGCCTTACGTTCTCGACTGTGATTGGTCGATTTTCTTATGCTTACGTTTTACGTCCTTACGGAATTTTATGTGTGACGGCCTTAAGCTGGAAGATGTTCATCCCGCCCTTGCCTAAGCACAGCGGATGGTCCGAAGGCTGGACGCTGATGTGCGACGTTCTGCTAGGGCTGCCTCTGTCGATTGTAACTTGACTGGTTTCGCTTGAATCTTCGACAGATGCAAATCCCGTTGACCTGTGCTGGATTTTCCCTGATTCCTAGAAGTCTGGTAACAAAGAAAATATTCGAATAAACGTATCGATATGTTCTAGTCGATATATCAAAATACAATCTAATACTTATACTAATATTGATGAGTAAATTGATCTCGATATCAAGTAGATTTAAAACAAACTTACATTCAGAAATTTGCCGAATGTTAAACAAGAAGCTTACCGAACAGAAATACTTGTTACCTTACATAAAAATACTTATATTGTCTCCCGTTTTGCATTAAATGTAACGTTAGTCTAAAGAATCTAAAAACTTTTGAAACCCAAACGAGAGATTCTTTTCAAAGCAATCTTGAATGATTTCTGTACTTTTTTACCTGCTGATGCATAGAATAATTGATTGACCAGTTCCAATTACGTTTCAGATGCGCAAAGAGAGCTGAGTCGACACCAGCCGCTCCCTTACGATCTCCCGGAACCGCGCCGGTGTCTCTTTTCGCGGAGTCTTTGGGAAGACACGCCGCAATCGCCTCTATCATGGCACTCTTTTTGCTTAAATCCTCAAGTAGAATATCTTTGCCGTGTACCACCAGTCTACCGCCAAGTAGAGTATTAACGCAAATAGTCCACATATCGTACCAGTATTTCTCCACGACCTGCAAAGAAATGCAACGTTACTTTAGCTTTTTGCTCGATTAGTCCTAAAAAAACGTGGATACTCCGTTAACGATAGAGTATTCTTTCTAGTTATTCTTTTTAATTTATTAAATCTCGAATTTTCAATACAGAGTATGATCTTCGTACAGCGGTTATTGTTTGTTAATTATAAAATTTTCATCACGTGTAATCACATTGATATAATAAAATGAAGCAGAGATAAAGCGGGAACTGGACAATCAGTATTGAAATAGATTATGTTAGAAATGTGACTATATTGATACACATGAATCTAATAATAAAGATTTCCTAAACCAACCCATACAGCACAGATGGTTGCAGTTACGTTGCAGAAACATTGCAATCTTGCAGAGACATTGCAATATAAAGTTGCAAACTTTCGATAGCAATATTGCAGCAATGTTTGAAAAATAATAAAAATACTATATTTTCTATTAAAAAAATTTTTCTAAATACGAGAATTTTATAATGCTAATTTCGTTGATACCAATAATGCCCGAATTATTAAGTACTTGATCAGTGCGGTGTGGCTCGCAATCTCCATCTATCGCGAAGCGACATAATCTCCTTAGGTTGCTTCGCAATAGCTTGCTGTGTATTGAAAAAGGCCCGGATGCATATGTAATTAGTAAATTCTCTGCTAATGTACAACAAATTATTCCAAAAATATTGCACCGCAACATTGCTATAATGTTGCACTGCAATCTCTCTGAGGGCGGACATTTCAACGTTGCTGCAATCCTCCAGAAACGTTGCAGCCATGTTGCGCAACGTCACTGCAATATTGCAATCTTGCAATGTAACATTTTTGCAATCTTCCTGCAATCTTTCTTGCTGTGTGGAAAAGGCTAATATAGTAATTTTAGCATTCTAAACAATAATACCTTTACAAGTAAAGAGCGAAGACCATATTTGGTCTCGCGATGTTCAAAGAGACAAATTCCAAAGCTTAGAGCAAATATTTAGAGATTCGTTCGTATTTCTGTAAATGTATCAAACAATAATGTGACAGTTAACAATACCTGCGTGCTTTCGAAGAGATACTTAGTCACCGGGTACGTCTTGTCCTCGATCTTAGCCCGGCGCCGAAGAGGTCGTATCCATCAATTCCGTGCGCCGGTTCACGTAGATAAACACCTGATCTTTATCTTTCAGCCGCTGTGGACCAAACTGCACCAGGCCGATATAGCCCAGTCTGGTTATCGTGTCGTGGATATTGAATATATACTTGCGCGCTTGCAGGAAAGTATTGCGTATGGTGACCTGAAAATAAAAGAAGCAATAGTTAAAAAACTAAACATTATTAACACAAATTTCTATCGCAGAGACCGCTAACGTGGTGGCGACAGAACAATCCGCGTTCAAATTCTCGAGCTTACGGGCTAGTTTCACAAATGTCGGTCAATTGTTAATAATGTTAACCACAGTTCAGTCAATTCCCCATCTTTTTCTATCTTATTGTTACTAGACGAGTCCCCTATTATGAGACAGGACCCTAATATGGGACAGTAGTAGACCGACGTATGTGAAACTGGCCCTAACATTTGACTATTTCAACCAATTCGCAAGAAAGTGACGATCAGGATTGCCAATATCTGAAACTGCTTGTTCAAGTATTCGCATTTTTAAACTTTCTATAACGCACGTACGATCCTTAAAAAGTCTCGAACTCACCGGGAGGTTTTTAACTAGATAATGCTTTCTGATTGGGTGGCTCAAATAGTGCTCCAACTCCGGGATCTGGAAGGTGATATTGTGTATCTTGGTGAAAATCGACAGAGGCAGCCCTAGCAGAACGTCGCACATCAGCGTCCAGCCTTCGGGCCATCCGCTGTGCTTAGGCAAGGGCGGGATGAACATTTTCCAGCTTACTTCGCTGTTGTAAATAGTACTGAACTCCTGCACGAGGTCGTCGTCGATTTCGTATCCGTTAAACTTGAGAATCTTCACCTGTTCCTGCTGAGATAATTTCGGCACGCCGGGATGATCGTAGACCGGGTAGAAAAGCAGTACGTGCATTGTTCGCATCCTGATGAATTTCGGGCTGAGACCGTAGCGCTTGCCAGCCTTGGCGTCGTACTTGTAGTTCGCGGAGCGCAATTTGGACGCGGTCTTGTTGAGCTCCTGCAATTGTTCCTTCGAGCCCGACGACGTCTTGTCCGCCTTGTCCACTTTGTCGTGCTTGTCCACCGTTTTCTTCGAGACCACCTTTGCCTTCTGAGACGCTAATAAGCAGAACTTGACCTTTGCTTGCTCGACGGCCGACTTAATGACGGTATGATCCGTATCGATGTTGGGATCGCAAATGAACATCAAGTTCTTCTCACGTCCATTTGCACTCAAGGTCGACTTGATGTTCTTCACAAGATTGTCCTTGGCAAGCTTCTGCAGCAGCCTGATAAGAGACTTCTTGTCAATCTTCACAACGTAATTCTCATCCTTTTCCTCCTTGTAGATCATCTTCATGAGTTTTGCCGTGTCATCAATCACTTGGTGCTCCTTCACTGTTTCGATTATCATATTGGCACGTTTTAACAATCTAAATGTAAGATTAG
>NW_011966781.1:13407-26129 GCF_000949405.1 Vollenhovia emeryi | reverse complement strand
CCAGCGTTGAACTCACGTCGTGGCCCATCAAAGCTCGTGTCCTAATTGACTGGGCTGCCACGATCACCAGACTCAGCCCATACCTCTCTGTCACCTCGTCCAGGCTTGCATTCTTCACTTCGTCTTTGATGTCTTTCCTTGTATTATATGTGGCACAAGATCCCCTTATACCTGTCTTGGGATCTTGGATAGGACAGTGAGGATAAATATCTGGCGGGACGCTCGACTGAAATCAGACATGTGAAAGGAATACGAATGAGAATTTAAGTAAACAGAAGTTAAGTTTGAAAGAATGGAATTAAAGTATCGAGAAGTCAAATTATTCGTAATTGCAAAACCTAATCTTCTTACCCATACAGCACAGTTGGTTGCAGTTACATTGCAGAAACGTTGCGATCTTGCAGATTGCAGTGCAATCTTGCAGAGACATTGCAAGGGTATAAAATTGCAAACTTTCGATAGCAATATTGCAGCAATGTTTCGAAAATAATGAAAATACTATACTTTCTATTTAAAAAATGTTTCTAATTACGAGAATTTTATCATGTTATTTTCGTCGATACCAATAATGCGCGAATTATTAAGTACTTGGTCAGTGCGGTGTGGCTCGCAATCTCCATCTATTGCGAAGCGACATAATCTCCTTAGGTTGCTTCGCAATAGCTTGCTGTGTATTGAAAAAGGCCCGGATGCATATGTAATTAGTAAATTCTCTGCTTACGTACAACAACAAATTATTCTAAAAATATTGCGCCGCAACATTGCTATAATGTTGCACTGCAATCTCTCTGAGGGCGGACACTTCAACGTTGCTGCGATCCTCCAGAAACGTTGCAGCAATGTTGCGCAACGTCGCTGCAATATTGCAATCTTGCAATGTAACATTTCTGCAATCTTCCTGCAATCTTTCCGTGCTGTGTGGGTAATAACGTGACAAACAGTTAAATTGTTCGCAAAGCTCTATGCAAAGAATTTCAGAGAAAGTCGTGCATGCATCAATAATATATTAATATTCTCACCGGTTCTTGTATAGTGCCGAGATAAGGAAACGTGTTCTCTCGGCGCGATTTAATCGAACAGTGACTTGCGTGCTGACGGACGCCCGAAATTTACCTCAGCTGACGACCCGGCGACACTCACTGTTTACGGTCTCGCGAAGTCTCTCGAAGGTAGACTTATTTGCCCGGGATGTAAGCTGGTAACAACGGAGTCACCGAACAGCCAGATTGACCCAAAACATTGAGTCGGTCGCTATCGGCGAAGGCAACCGTAGGAATCAAATCACCGTTCGATTATAACACGCACTTTCTCGAACAAAAACAATTCAGAAATTTTCCGAAAGATCGCGTATTGAAACCGATAGGGGCGGATCAAAATTAACACGGAGATACCGGATTGAAAACGATTCAGAAATTTTTCGAAAGACCGCGTATTGAAACCGATAGGGGCGGATCAAAATCAATGCGGGGATACCAGATTCAAAAAAGGATTTAGCTGGAAAATCATGGGTTGAAACCGATAGACGCGGATCAAAATCAATCTAGAAATTCCCGATTGAACACGATTCAAATCTGACCCTATCCGCGTCAATCGGTATTTTCCGCATCAAGAATCCAGATTCATTCGGATTCAAAATTTTCAATCGGTTTTAATCGGGTATTTTCAACAGGGAAGACAAACATTGATCATTGATCTGGGTTTGATTCTCGAGTTCATTCGAACGAGATCGTATGCGAAAATGCTGCCCTTACAGAAAAGTTGCAAGTCGATTGACTGAAAGCTATGCGAATAGCCAGTCAACTTGCAACTTTTCTGTAAGAGCAGAATTTACGTATACGTTTCGCCTTTGAATGAAGTCAAGAATCGAGCCCCAGTAATTAACAATCAAGAAATACAGAGCCACATTAACATCTCAGGCCTATTCTGACAATACGTCGTATGTCGCTGTCGGGGATGTCGGAACGTAGCCGATGGTCCAATGAGAAAATTAATTATTTTTTTGTCCGGACAACTGGGGCTCAGTCATGAATCTTTTTCTCTAGCCTGAACTCGTGAAAAGTGAAACATTTCATAAATATTAGACTCGTCAATGAAATTTTCTCACTTTTCACGAGTTCACGCAAGAGAAAAAGATTCATGATCGAGCTCCTGATAGCGACATTTGTGTGCAGGAGCCATAAGAAAACGTACCAATCAGATGAGCGCTCAGTGAGCATATTCATGGAACCAGAGAAACCGAGGGTCTGTTTTTTATAGCTGCACTAGTTCAGAGTTTATCTTTCTCCTAATTCTAATGTTATCTTTCTCCTATTTCTAATGTGGAGGGAAAAAGATAAACTCTGAACTAGTGCAACCAGTTGAGCTATAAAAGAATAGACCCCCAACGTAGCCTGACGGTCGCGCATGCGCGAAAAACTCATTGCCAACACTGATCGGAGCGCAGGCAGCCTTTGTAACATAACTGCATAACAGATTCGATAGTGGCTACGTCGGTGGTTATATTCTGCACGTGGTTACTTTTTGCGAATCTTAGCGTCTTTGTACCTGGCAATAAAATTATTGTTGTACAGTAAGTGTTTCGTGTGGCATGTTGGTTGGTTACGTTCAACATTTTTTCAATTAATTTCAAGATTACTTACGTACGTAATATTTACAGGTATTATGTCAGGCAGCATCAGATGCAAGACCGATTTGTTCGAGGGTGAATAATCAATCATTATTTGATATCTGCCATATTACGTCACATAGCCCGAGATTGGACTTAAAAAAACGCGTTGGCTCCACGCCAGGAGCAATCTAACCTCCCAAAGCAGACTCCAACATTATTCAATTTAATTGCCAAAAATTATTCCGATTTCTGCGCACGACGGCGTGAATATTAATTACGACAATTGTATATTACAGATTATTGCAGGACCGACAACTTCGATGAGTTGCAGGTTCAATTGTACTCGAAAATCTACTATAACTATGAAGATGAATCGCGAGCTGTAGCATCTTCGACAACAATTGATGACATGGCTACCAAAACGAACGTTGAATCAGAGATGCAGCAACCTCGCGAACCTGAAGTACAACTTTTGACACTTGAAGCCGCTGCAGGTAAAGCTAGTAAAACTAAGAATCCAAAATACCAAAATAGAACGTTACGAATAGAATACTCTAAGGCCGGTATTCATAGTCGGATCTTCTATCCAAGACCGTCTTGAATTTATCTAAAGATGCTGTATGGAACATTTCATTGGCTACGGAGTATCTAAAGATGATCTTAAGACGGTCTTGAATATAAGATCTGACTATGAATACCGGCCTAAGAAAGAATTTCATTACGAGACATCAATTTGCAATAATATGTGTGCACTTTATTCAGCAGATTCTCAAGAGACTATCTCTACAAATGAGACAGAGTTTGCCCAAGTCAATACATTAGCTGGTAGAAAGAAGAATCTTGTCGCACAAGAATGCAGCAATGGGAGTTTACAGAATCCTTCAGCGACACAAGAAAAAGAAACCCAAGGAACTCCTTCCAAAAAGCACGGATCTTCCAAACGCGCAAGAAATGTACAACTAGAAAGCCCTGAAGATGGCCAAAATGATGCAGCATATTCGAAGTACAATGTTGTCTCGAAATGCATGAAGAAACAGATACTTTTAGCCAAACGAACTGATAAGGGTGATGACGATTCCGATACTGATGAATCTGTATGTGAAGTACCTATTCCACCGAAACCAAAACCGCCACTCATAGATTTGGAAAATTCCGACGAGGAAGATTTACCTTGGAGATTCACCGAGGCAAACGAGGGCAATTTAATTTTGAAAAAATGTACGGACAATACTAAGGCGAAAACGTATTTAAAAGTTCCAAAAGTTACCTTATATGATAGAAATGTCTGGTTACACCTCTTTAAAGCATCAAGTAGTCATAAAAATATATCTTCCAAAAGTCAGAATACTGATAGATCGTCTAACGGTGCAGCAAACGAAACTGTTGGAAAGTCGACTTGCATACAGGAACTTCGAGATGATATTCTTTTAAATTGCACAGTAATTCAAAAAGGTGCTAAAAGCGTAAACGAAATTAGACAGTTATCGAAAAGTGTTGGGACGAATCAAGGAAGCAAGTTGATCGAAGATACAAATCAGAAGAAAAAATCGCCGCAGAGCAAGTCGAAAGGAAATAATGAAAATAATCCGCAAGAAGAGCCTACAACATCAGAGAGAAACAACCAAGCAAAGGCGCAACAAAATGTTGACGAAAGTAACGTACATGATACGTGTACTGTTAAAGCGTCAGAAACGAAGTTAGACAGTACAATAATAGACCGGAAGAGGCAAAGCACAAATGACGAGGTTGATAGTCAGCCTAAACACAAGCGACAGTGTACGACTGGGCAGAGCAGTCAAGACATTACGCCGCAAGGTAACGGCGGAAAGGAAGGGAACGCATCGTCTAACGAGTATTTGGAATCACTGTCGGAGGAGATGAGAAAGTACTACAATGAAAGTCATGGCCAAGAGAATTTTAACATTGAAAAGTTGCAGCAAGGTATGTCGAAGGATCCGCAAATGTGGGCTATTCTGGATGAAGATATAATGCCGTGTCCCTCCAGCAAACGTGCCAGATATTCCAATATCAAATGTGTTAATTGCCTTGGGAGCGGCCATCAGCGTTACGATTGTATGTTACCACGTAAATGGTCGTGTTGCTATATGTGCGGCATGAAGAACCACACGGATTCTGAATGCCCGCAGAAGATGTGTCTGACATGCGGTAAGCGGCAGAACACGTTTAGTAACATTTGTAAATATTGTCGCGTTCTATATTGTACTATGTGTAATTCGATAGGGCACGAGCAAGATCAATGTCCCGATCTTTGGCGAAGATACCATCAGACGACCGACGCGAGTAACGAGCCGCAGGATCCGGGCAACGTGATGAAGCCGTTAAGATTGTTGTACTGCTGTAATTGCGCCAAGCGCGGCCACGAATCGTCCACATGCAGGGAATATCGACCGTACAATCACTTTCCTACTCCAGCTATTGTCACAAACTATACGGACGGGCCTAAATATATTCCAAATGTGCCAAGTATCTCGCAATCTGAGCCTGAGACCGGTCCTTCGTCACTTGAAAACAAAACAAATCCAAAAAATACTTCTGATACATCACCTATGAAGACCATAGACGTGGCACCTGTGAAGACCATAGACGTGGCACCTGTGAAGACCATAGACGTAGCACCTTCTGTCAATGTTAGCACGTTGTCATCGAGTGTTAATTTTTTTATTACGCCAACTTCAGAAGACGTTGCTATGTGCATCTCGCAAATAGACGAAAACTTAAATTCTTCTCCTGCAAGAAACATTTGGTCCACAGTAAAAACAAATCTCAAGCAGACCAAAGTAAGCAACGTACCATTTACTAACATTTTATTTTCTTATGGTCGTATTAAGAACACAGATCATAAGGATGTACGGATGATTTTAGAAAATCTTACTACATTCTTTCGAAACAAAAAACATGCGTTGACTGGTTTAATATACCGCAAGATTACTCCGATATTTCTTAAAACATTGCAAGGAAAAGGAATAGAGTTTGAAGTGAAAGTAGGCTTTACCCAACATAATACTGTATTGTTAAGAATACTAGCAATGAAAGAATGTATAGAGTACTTGTATGATTTGTTGAAGTATTGGCTCAACCTCCCAGACAAAGAGAAATTTTCTGGGATAGACGTGAATCTACCTGTACATCCTATAAAGATGTTCAATCTCCTAAATGGCAGAATGTCACAACTCACGAAACTGGGTTTCACATGTTATACCGAACACATAGGGAATGGAGATAATGATCCACGATGGCTTTATAATTTCATAAAAGCTGAACGAGCCAAGTTGGAGCAAGACAAACGGGGACGTCAACACGCGTGGAGGCAGTTGTGGCGATTGCAAGTTAAGCTTCTCATGATCGTCAACACCGAGCCTAAACCGAATATTTTCGTACGTACGTTTCTAGAGGTGATGCAGAAATTTGCACCGGAACAATATCAGATGGGTCCGAGGTTAGACGATACTACTTATCTTAGATTTATCCTGCTTTACAATCAGCTATTTGTACCTCACACATCGCCGGATACACCTGCGACGTTAGATCGGTTTACATTGGAGGAAAATATCAATTTGCGGCAGGAGGCGATACGTGAACGAGGAGACAGAAATTTCCCGTCCACGTCGTCTTCCATCCCACAGAATATTAAAGTCGACCATTCTTCCACGATTAATGATCAACAGAATAACAAAACGTTAGTCGACAGACAAAATGTGAACAATACTTTGCTTGAAATGAGCACAACAACGGCTCGTAAGGGCGATGAGAAAATAATAAAAAATTTGACGCAGAATTCTCAGATTAAGCGATTAAATATCGAGCCTATGTGGGCTAAATCGAAAGACAATCAATCGAACGAAGTAAAGGTGTCTCCTGTACCGGCGAACAAACCGAATAAAAAGCAGCTATATTATTCGAAAAAAGAAAGAAAAATAAGACTAAAGGAATTGAATGACATTATAAAAAGCCAAAACGAAAAGAATATACATAATGCAGCGGTAGGTCTTATAAAAGAGGCCCGTTCCTATAAACTACCACTTCTGATAAATGCAGCAGACGAAATGCAAAGACAGATTAGGAATCAGACACTTACTCCCAAACATATCCGGATGTTGTTTAAGTTGATTATAGTACAACAGAAATATCAAAAAGACGTTAATATTTGTTGCAAAAATTTGAAAGAATAGTTTGTATAAATTAATTACATGCTCGTTCAATTTTATGTTTTCGCCTTTTATAAGGTCTGTACATTTTAACTGTACATGAAAACGTGTAACATTATCAAAGAACCGAGATAATTGTATAATGTATGTGAGAGGAGAGAATATATGTTGCGAAAAAAATGTTATAAAAGTTGAAATGCGCACGTGTAAATATTTCACTTTACAACACGTGCGCACAACGCGAAGAGAATTTAACCATACAACATACAAATCTCCTTTGCTGACAATCTATCCTAATGTTTGTAATCAAAACTATTGTTTTCAAATGTCAGTTTAAAATGTCTCATAATTGTAAGTCAATTTTTTCTTTTGTAATACTATGTTTTTTGACAAATCATTAAAAAATTCTAATTCACATTCTTGCCCACTTTATTACGTCATTACCATAATGAGAACTACGCCTTACAATGCTTATCTCGTAGCATCATTTTCTTAAATAATTAATCTTAAATGTGAAGAAAGACTTTATTTCATGTTTCATAACTTATGTATTCCAAGATAATTAATTCTTATGTTACTTTAATACGCTTATCATCATACGTCTTCCTATTGTATTTACAACATCCAACGCAAGAGATACACAAGAGATAAAAGTCCTTGGTCTTGTTATTTCTTCATCGGCGGTGGACCGACCATCGGGGGTGGCGGCCCGTTCATCGGTGGTCTCATGTGCCCCATATGACCTAGAGGACCCATCATAGGACCCATCGGCCCCATCGGCGGTCCCATCATAGGCGGTCTCATGCCCATCATAGGAGGCGGCATCGGTCCGTGCGGTCCCATCATCATCGGGCCTCCCGGCCCCATCGGGGATGGGTGCATACCCGGCGGCGGCATCATTCCCGGCGGTCCCTGAGGCGGCACTCCGGATCGCGAGCCAAGGTTGGAGCCGAGGTTCGGCGGTGGTGGTATCGCCGCGCCCTTGTTGGCCGCGAAAGGATTGGAGGCGATCTTACCGGCCTTGAAAGCGGCCGTCGTCGCGTCGATCAGGTGCTGAGCCTGCTCCTCCATCCATTTCTGGTAGAAATACTTGACGTTGTCCTTGTGCTTGCGACCCTGGCAATGAGTCTTCCGCACGCTCGGCGAGTCATGTGTCAGATAAGTGTCGCAATAGTCGCAATAGTATTTCGGCATCGATGCGCCTCTCGAGAAATTCCGCTGCTTTTGTCAAGTCAACGCAACCTTCCGCGTTTTTCTCGATTTATATCGCGCTCGCTGAGAGAAAGAGGAAAACTAGCGAGCGACGGAAACTTCTAGGTTATGAGCGGATATATGCGGTTATGTTGTCAGCGGCAATTTTTAGGTGCACTCGGTACATTCGGTGCTACACCGGTCGCCCACAGTCGCCGGACGCCGAGTGGATAGACAATAATCGAATGTGATTGGCTCGTACGTTTGTGTCCAACCAACTATATTCAAGCACTAGTTCGTCGCTGATCGATAAACAGCATTTCATTGTGGCGAGTCCACAACGGAAAAAGTGAAAACTATCGGATTGGCCAACGGCGCGAACAACGCGAATAGCAGTCGTGACACATTTATTATATTACATTTACATTGTTGAATAAGAAATTGTAACATAAATGCAATGTAATTGATGCTCGGTGTTCGTTGGGTAAAAACACTTTAAAACAAATTTTAGTGGCACTTTTAGCGATAAAAGAGGATTCAGAACATGGATCTTATTGGCTGAAAACATCTTCTATACATGGAGAGAATTTTCTTTTAAAATGTATTCTGAAAATTACGTAATTGTGGGACAACACGGCATTTCGAAGAATTTTATGAGGTTTTTTTAAATTTTTGCCATACATTTCACTAGTAATTATATTATATATAATAATACTTAGTATACATTTTACTAATGAAATGTATGGTAAAATTTCAAAAATCTCTCATAAAGTTCAAAATGCCACGTCCTACAATCACGTAATTTTCAGGATAAATTTTAAGAGAAAATTCTCTCCGTGTACTGGCATTTTTATTGATAAATGAGGATTCAAAATATGGATCCTAGTATCTCGATTGTTAGAATGACCTCCGATTCGAGCGACATTTACTAATATATATCATTAACGTTTCGTTGCTTGAGCAAAACTAGACTAGATAAGAGAAAGCGGATTATTAAATTAAAAGGGTTGCTTTAAACAATTCTGCACGTAAATTAATTGCCATTAAATTAAATAGAATTGAATCGCGAATACTTTCACCGGCGTGCTTGTTGTATTTTTTCATATTCCTTTAAAAACTTATTATAAATTATAAGCTATAACATAGTTAAAACTAAAATTATCTTTTTTACTTGTACGTAAACGTCAAATGCAGAAGAAAAGGAATTTAATATAATATTCTAATTTCACCTGGCCAATTATTCTAGACCCTAATCGAGAAGGATCAAGACAGAAAGTCACGAAAAAATTTGAAAATAACCGTGCACTCTCAAAATCCAGTCGTGAGGATTGCCCCATCCATGTTCAAGATAAAAAAATCATTTTCCATAGACTATCGAATTAAATCGCTGTGGAGAAATCGAGCGATCGTAATCGGCATAAATGACGATTGCTCGTGCAATAATTAATTAATGTACTCACTATGCGGTAATTGATTGTGAAATGGTGGTGGTAATGATTCCAAATTGCCTGCGAATTCATGGAGTATGGAAGCATTGTTTGGTGGACGTGCAGAAGGTCGATCAAGTGGTGGTGGATGTAGTGGACATAGATGTGGATGTACAGGTAACGAGTGAAATGAGTTTGGAAAACATTGAGGTAGCTGTGGAGTTGAGTGCGAATCTGAGGAAAGGTACCAGACACCCCTGTGGAATACAGGATTAATTGGAAATCCTTCCACGTTATATCCATACTGCTCAGGTCTCTGGTTCATGTAGGTCTTCTGTTCTTCATGAGGATTGGTCATGTCGTCGATACAGATACGTGGTATCACATGGGCGAATAATTACGGTCTCGTGGTAATTAGCGCGATGATCACTGAGCACGGTCTGCACGGCGCGATTGCTGCGCGATAGAAATCGCGAGATCGTAGATTCGTTGGTCGGGATCTTTTATTTTCACACCGGCGCGACGCGGCGATGACGATACACACGCGACAACCTGTAGGACACGAATGCCGATCCTTAAACAACAATATCGTCAACGTATTTCATTTCAAACGTTACAAGTCTCGCGCATGTGTTTCGAATGAGCGCGAGTCGTCGGGATAATTTAAATCTGAAACTTGTCAGGCGCGATTGGCAAATCGACGATGGATCAACACGATTATTTTGACTTCGTCGAACAGCAGTATTTCGCGATCTCAAATGTTGTATGATGTGACTCGTTCGGAAGCAGGCCCGTTCAATGAAATAATGATAAAGAAGTAACCGATTATAAATTTATAATCTAGCCCGAGGGCGGTGGATTCTACACGAAGAGAATTTTCTTTTAAAATTTATCCTGAAAATATTGTAATGGGACAACACGGGGGGAATCTCGTGGAATTTTATAAATTTTTTTCAAAGTTACCAAACATTTTACTAGTAACTATACTTAATATACATTTTATTAGTCAAATGTATGGTAAAATTTAAAAAAACTCTTATAAAATTTCTCGAAATGCAGTGTTGTTCCACGATTACCTAATTTTCAGGATAAATTTTAAGAAAACATTCTTTCCGTATAGTCTAAACTTAGATTACGAGATTCATAACATAAAATTAGCTTAAATATAATTGAGCTTTTCACAATTTGACAGTCGTAAATGTAATACATTATCGTGTCGATCCTTTTCGCAATGTTTAATTTGATAGATGTTTAAAATCGATAAATAAAGCGACAGTCGCCATTTGCTGAGCCTAGCGCTCTTCCCATTTATAACACGCTATCAGAAGGTAACAATCGTAACAATTAAAGAGACTTATAATTATTTAATTAAATCACAATTGTTTTTATTTTTATAAGCGTTGAGATTAATATAACACTGAATCATGAAAAATAGACAGTTTTTATCGATTTCATATATTATCGATTTGACATATCTATTCTCAAGGATTTCAAGGAACTCGATTTATTACTAAAAGCAAGAATGAACCGTATACGGCTCGAAAATGAGACTCAAAGTGCTAAAAGCTTGAAACCTGCACATCGTATCATAATTCTTCAAAACTAATCGGAGTGTCATAATTGCATCGGAGATTTGTCCGTAACTTTATAAAGTTATCAGTATTTATTATTTTGTTCATCTCCTTGCGTTTCGATAGACGTTATAAAAAAACGTTCTGTTCGTTTCAACTTACAATATATGTATATAATCATATACAATGTGATAATAGGCTTAGGCGCACGCGTTACGAACGTAAAGTCAAATAATAAAGCGAGGATGTTGCAATGCAACACACGGGCCAGTATTCATAGTCCGTTGCTATGTCAAGATTATCTTAAGTAATGTTTTAAAACGCTAATATGACTCTGTGATTGATTTACAATACATTAAGACTATACTTAAGATGATCTTAAATATAAGAACGGACTATGAATACTGGCCTCGGTATGTCTGCAATAAGCTACGCGGAAATTGTAGCAATGCAAAAATTATAGGTATATATATATATATATAATTTTTGCATTGCTACAATTTATATATACAGGGTGTTATGTAATACCCGTATCAACGCTTATTGTGGGATAGAGTGGACTAGACTAATTGTAAGTCGAAAAGTCCTGTACAACTATCTGCGCGCCTAGTAACGATCGATCGATCTCGCTGCACGTTTGAATTGGGCAGTGAGCCGGCCTAAGACAGCGATATTTAATAATTAATAACTCGTTAACTATTGCAAAACCTGCAAAGTGGTACAGGACTTTTCGACTTAGTCTAGTCCACTCTATCCCACAATAAGCGTTGATTACATAATTATAATAAACAGTATTACATAACACCATGTATATAAAAAGGCACAAAATAATCGCATTAATATAGATAAATGTATAAATATATAAAAAAATAAGTAGGAATTGGACTCCGGTATATCTATGAGAAGTTGTTCACAACGCATCTCATCTGACGGCGTAGCTTGGAGTCGGTACGTTCACCGTTCCCCAGAAGAGGATGAGCTTCGTGGGGTCGTGCCTGATGAAGAATGTGAAGGGCCGATTGGCGAGCAGCTTCTTCTGATTGCCGTCCCGGCGCAAAAGGACCGCGGTTGCCGCTGCGGCTTCCGTTCCCTTCTCCGTCACGTCCATCTCCACTTTGTGCAGCACGTCGGTGGCGTACAGGCCCGGATTTACGAGGCCCGCGCTGTTTCGCAGATTGTCCAGACCGTAAAATGGGAAGCTCTGAGTCTGCATGAATTTCACGAACCTCTCGTCTATGGGTCGGCTCTGCCGTTTCCTCCTGCTATTCCTCTCGGCATTCCGGAAACGATACTTGTTCTCCTCCAAGTTCTCCTCCTTGTATCTTGTACTCGCATCGCCAGCCTTTGGCGGGACTTTTTCGAGGTCACCGTTTTCCGTGACGTACGTCACACGCGATGACTTGGTGCCGTCGCGTCCTTCGTTCCCAGCGTCGCGACGCGCTCTGTCAATCGGGCGAATGTTGAAGCCTGTGTCCCATTGCTCCACGCTGACACCGTGTCTCTTATCATCGTACGCAAAGTAATTCCTTCTCACACCATTGGTCGCGCCCTGACTGTTATTATTCCCGAACCGCGAGAAGATTAATAATTCGTCGGTCTTAGAATTCGGCAATTGCCCAGGTGGGATTTGCCGTGGCATTTGTGGTAATGCTTTTGGGATTGATGTAGGGAATGGTTGTGGGATCGATGTAGGGAATGGTTGTGGGATTGACGTAGGGAATGGTTGTGGGATCGACGTAGGGAATGGTTGTGGGATCGA
>NW_011966781.1:8502-13186 GCF_000949405.1 Vollenhovia emeryi | reverse complement strand
TGTAGGGAATGGTTGTGGAATCGACGTAGGGAATGGTTGTGGAATCGACGTAGGGAATGGTTGTGGAATCGACGTAGGCAATGCTTTTGGGACCGTAGGGAATGGTTGTAGATTTATTGTGGGCAATGCTTGCGGAATCGACGTGGGCAACGCTTGCGGGATCGACGTGGGCAACGCTTGCGGGATCGATGTGGGCAACGCTTGCGGAAGCGGCACAATTGGTGGTAGTGGCGGTTGACCAAATCCATTTGACAAGAGACTTAAATCCGCATCCTTTGGATCGAATAATGAGTGTAGCCCTAGACTGTAAAGCACTCCGTTCAAATTCAGTGTGCTCGAGAGTTTCATACGGGGAAAGCCGACGATGCAGGTCTCGTTTTTCAGATTGCTTATTAGATACTCAATAGTCTCAGGCGTCAGTTGCTCCTGAAAGCTCTTCAATGCAGCGGCACCTTCAGCCTTCGGTTGAAGCACGTACATGGAGGTCTTGAAATAAAAAAAGTCCACGTGAATTGTATTACTTGAAAGAGAACATTCACACATATTTCTTAATATAATAAATTAATAATAATATAAAGAGATATTAAAGAAAACATTTCATAAATTTAATATTTGTAAGATTCTGAAGGTAAGATATTGTAAATTTAAACTTAATCTGTTGTATATAAAGAGCCACGGTGTAACTAATACTTTTAAATGTTTACCTCTAAGCCTTTGTACGGCAAAGCCAATATTTTAACACCCAACGATTTGTCCTCGTAAAAGGGAAAATTACCGCCGTTGTACATCATATCTATCTCGACCACTTTGCTCGTGTCATTTGGCTCGATGAAAAATTGTTTCCTAAAGCAAAAAAACTTTGCTGATTACCAAGAGAATAAAAATAGGATCGTCGCCAGTCGAAATAAAATCACGTACCTCCGTGTCATTGTTCCTATGAAATGCTTATCCCATTCACCTTTGAAATACAGCGCGGATACAAGAATCACGGTGGTCAATGGATCCGGCTGTTGACTCAAGATACTATCGATTTTGTTCATTGTTTGTTGTTTCACCCAAGCGTTGATTGTGTCTCGCGCTTCCCTGCCTTTTGTTTGAAAATCTAAATTTATCACTTCGCTATTGTACGCATTCTCGCTGATTGCACGGAATTCGGGTCGAATCGGATATCCTTGCTGGAATAGAAATAAAAAATACGTCAAGTCTATTAGAAGCACGTTCTTACTTTGAATTGAAATAAAAAAAATGTTTCTATTTATATCCCTCAAATTTAATCCGCGATTTTTATTTTCATTAACTTACGTAATTTAAGGATATCATTAATTCCATATATTATTACGTGAAAATCTCTGCAGCAAACTTAGATAACGGATTTGAACCCGATATTTTGTTAGACTGCAAATTATCCCACGACATAAATATAACGCAAATAATGAAATAAACTTGTTGAATATATAAATTTACCTGGACGAATACACCACTGGCGGAATTCACGCGCGGCAAGTTGCTACCTTCAACCCTGTAATTCATGATGGCCAGGAGCTGACCGAACATCTGATGAACGATCTCCGAGTGCTGGGATATATCGACACCGGTCTCTAAGCCGAGCATTCGGGTGATCTCCTCGAAGGTCTTGCCGGAAGAACCCAACAAGACCAACGATAAGGCGACGGATACACTGAGCGGAGAAAAGACCACATTCTCGGGTTGATTAGTCACCGATGTGCCCGAGGTTTTGGAAATCGTTCTATCCAAATCCAGAGCGAACTTTGTGATTCCTCTGGATATAATGTCGTTCACCTGAAATCGACAGTTTCATTAATGCGCGAGAACGGATGTATGCCACGAATGATCAAGGACGCGTAAACATTTCCTTGACTCATCAATATCTTTAGACTTTAAATAAGAACTAAAAAAAATCCACATGAGAGATTTATAGTAATCATCGTGATTGCGCGTGCAAATAACAAAGTAATGATTTACATGATTGCCCCAAGGCATGGGTTGCGGGCTGGGTGTCGGGTTTACTGATGAGTACAGGGGTACGCGAGCGGTAGTCGTGGGGTAAAATTGTCCTTTTGCTGATCCCGCGGCGTCAAACTGCGGGGCAGGTTCTCCGTTGAATTGGTGATCGACCTGAACGGGCTGACTATTGCTGGCCGCTTGCAACGCGGGAGAACCGTTGGGTATTGACGCACGACCGACGCCAAGGTCAACCGTCATCTTGTCATATTGATCTGGATAAATAATCTGACCACTGGCCAACGCCAGAACGCCAAACAACAACCATGCTCGAACCATATTTTCGTGTCTGCAAAAAAAACAATATTTATTGTATTACAATTTTTGAAAAAAAATAGAACGCAAAGGATGCTGATATCAGGAGTTTGTTTAAAAATATTTGAACTATTTTTTAATCATTTTCTGTTTGTTTTTCTCTCGTTTGGTGACTCCAATAGATTGAAATAATCGGTTTATGGCAAGTGAACATGTTTCGTTTCTCGAAGAAACTTACAGTTACTGGTTCGCGACCATGAATTTACAGATTTCGCATTCAATGCGGTGAGCACAGCGGAGCCTCGTAAACATAATAATAACGTCTAATGGCATGTGCTTCGTAAAATTACTCGTCGTACACATAAACGAGAGGCGAACGTCGTTCCGAGAAATATACAATTTCACTTGGAAATACGATAACAGTACATTTCGCAATATCGTTGATATACATATATTAATATGTCACCGAGAGTAAACATTTTGTACATTCCTGCAGATAATAATCAAGGCACGAATATGCAAAAATGCTTTGTATTGTTGTGCACGAGACATGCGTTTCCAAGCGACATTAATTCGGAATAATGTAATCAATTGTGCCAGCATCTGGCTAATTATCTATGAAAATAGAGAGGACTAGTGGAGATAAACAGTCAGGAAACTATATGATAGAAATATCTAAGAACAGGAAATATGCGTAAAATGAAAATTCGCATTGAATGCGTGACAGACCGATAAACGCGAATCTTTGCAATTTACTGTTTAATTTTATTCATTATTTATATAGATTAGTGAGATTTTACTAAATTATTTCATAATTAATAATGTTTTAAGCATAATTTTAAATTTATTTCTCTGAATATTTTAGATATTTCGGAATATAATATTTCTATGAAATATTTAATACTTGAATACTAAAAACTTGTTAAGACAGAAGAGAAGGATCAGTTCTTTTTACGAAGGACAAATAATATTAAATTTGTTCTAAAACCCAATAGAAAATTCGGTAAACTACAGACATGTATAATTTATGAGACATAATCTTGAGTTCTTGCCATATGTAACCGCAAGAAAATTAATATCTAATTTTATTCAGTGTACATTGCGCTAATAGGCCAACAATCATTTATCCAGTGAGCAACGTAGAACCATCGTCTCTAGTATTTCTAATTACTCAGAAACAACTACAGGCACGTAACATTAATTGCATTTTTTTTCCAAAATGCTTTATATAATTCGCTCAAGCAGATTGTAATATATATGTTGAATTATCTTATTTTTGAATATCTTATTTTATCTTTACAATACCCCAGCATGGCCTAATGCCCAAAAACGCCCAGTAATGCCGCAAATCTATACACCACAATGCCCTCAGCTGTTTTTCCCCCGAGAAAACCCAAAAATGTTGTTTACAATGAATGCAAAATAATTTAAAACATTAAATATTAAATTGTTTTGCATCTAAGATAATCTTCGACATATTTTAATTTTATCGTGTATCTATGGTGACTGTATTGATGTTTTACACTCTTTTAGTATTTTATTTAACCAAGATGCTTTTGTGCAAATGTATAAAATGAATCAATGTCAACCATTAATGAATTTACAATACTTCTATTGTGCTAACACTGAGGCGCAATCTTGCGACGTATACCGGGAATAATAGTGTCTTTAAGCGCGTCGAACAATACCGGAACGTCGCCTGAAAGAGATAGGAAACATGTATAATGTTGTTGGAAATTCCCAAGGGAGTGGCGGACACGTTTCACAGATTAGGATTTAGCCGTATACAATAGGATACTTTAATATTCTTTGAGACTTACACGTTCTCACGATGTTTTTTGGAGATCCCCGGTAGAAGACAAATGATTTTAAACTCATATTACGTATCAACACCTTTCTGCTTACTTCGATGAGTAACTGTTCGAAATAAACCTCGAATAATTAGTTTCAAAATATCTACTGTTAGTTTAAGGAGTAAAATCTGTCTTTTCATTACTTGCTAATTTATTTTCATCGGTTTGAAAATAATTTTATCTAACAAAATTATCTGTCATGTTGGAACGAGGTTTGAATTATAAATGAGCTTGTAAATTAAGAAAGATATGTAATATGAGAAATAAAGTCCCATTCTTCGTAATCTCCAGATAAAATCCAAAATTTTTTCATTCAACTTTATTCAATTTCGAGAGTACCAAATACCGAATTGTGATGAGTTTTAATGCAAAATAATATTTCCGGGAACAATTTTGTTACACTCTAAAAAATATGAATGTAAATTCTCACCAATGGTATGGAATGAACACCCATACAGGTGTTTATATAATTCTCACTTTATCGATGTGAAATTAACATTGCCTGGTTAGTGTGGAAAATTTACACTGTCAACGTGAACGATCAACAACGTGTG
>NW_011966781.1:0-8024 GCF_000949405.1 Vollenhovia emeryi | reverse complement strand
GGGTGTGGTGAAAGTTCATACCACTATTTTTTAGAGTGTAAGGCAAAAGATCTGTAACTGAAAGGAAGGAAGTAGATTTGAGTATTTGATGTCAGATAAGAAATGTCAATTTCCATGTGACGTGTCGATGCATTTTCTAATCGAGTGCTATACGCTGACGCATTTCATTTACATTGTGACGCCTCTGATAGTTGGAATTCCCGCTTCAACGTCAAACAACGTAAGCTATCTTCACAATTACGATCGATTGAGCTAGTTCTTTTCATACTTATCTATCGGTGGTGCGTGTTAACGCTTCCTATCACGCGAAGATATACATTGTCCGATGACATTTGACATATTCCATGCTCTGGAGCATCGTCAATGTCTTTGGTAATTTCACGTTGTATGAAAAAGGTTACAATTTGAATTCGACCACAGGACCAAGCAAAAAAGAAGGAAATTGGTGAACAATTAAAAATTTCGTTGACTCTATTTTAATATAAAATTCGTGAAAATTGAATTCATCTAAATTATATTACATAAGAATGTATATTACATAAGAATCCATTCTTATCACTATTTATCTTAATTCACAAATTCAATTTCTGTCGATTACTTTCGTATCGAGTATTTTCTTAATAAAAGTATTAGAATTTTTCATTAATAATCATTGTGTGATCAATAATCATAATTAAAAAATTATTCTAATTAATCTTCACATAAAAATGAAGGAAACTGCGATACGAATATTAAGTGCTTCAAAATCGCTTTTCTAATCAATAATTTTAGTCAATTACTTCACTTTCATTTTATATTATATTTATAATCTGTAGTTTGAAGTCATCAATTAAGAAAAAAACTGCCCACTCATTTACTAAAACCTACTCCTACACGGGATTTTATTTCATCCTGAAGGTCACATGTGAAAGTAAGATTGTCACGAACAGCTTATTGCTCACTGCTTTTTCGTATTTTCTCTGATTTGTGTAATACACAAAGCAGCATATGTATGAAGCAACACTCCATATTTCACTCTTGGATGAAATACTTCTCAGTAATTATGTTAATGTAATCAATAATCATGAAATTCAATAATAGAAAACTCAATCACCTCAGTAATTACAAAATCTCCGCGTAAAGGATACTTTCAATTGCTAATTCATAGTAATTGGTAATTGACAAACAGGAAACGAGAGATAATTGAATCAATTAAGTCTTGGAAAGAGCGGTCTAAAATCATTGCTCGAAAAGCTCGCAATATTAATTATTGCAATTTACAAAATCATTCCGTTATACTTTCATTTCTTTGCTCCGTCTATATCTACAATTGACGGTTATTTTAAAAGAGACATTAATTTAGCACCTTATTTTATTCTCAAGACGCGTGTATAAAACATTTATTATGTACAGAAGTAAAGGCCAGCATTCATAGTCAGATCTTCATTCAAGACCGTTTTAAGTTTATTTTAAGATGCTGTATGGAACGTTTCATTACCTGCGGAGTATCTAAAGACGATCTTAAGACTAATCTTAAGATCATCTTAAATTTAAGATCTATCTATGAATACTGCTCAAAGTGTCCTTTGCACGCAACGTACCGGTGTAAAAAAAAAACGATCCATTTACGGTATTCCTCGACAACAGAATCTTCATTTAAAACAACTGAATAAGTGACAATTAACACCAACCTGAGAGAAAGCGGGACGAAACAGCACTCGTGGAGTCCGCGAGGCTCAATGCGATCAACGTGTCGCCTCGACGCTACGATGTCCCTTGAAAAATGGGTCAAGTTCAGTCTCACTTAATCGTCCCGCAGAAATTGCGCGGTTCCGGCTTGACGGCGATTCTCCACTTGATGCACGCGAATGCTCCGAGTGTATTCGCGCGAGTACAACAATCGCGTTCCGTCTGGAAACTGGTTCTCCGGGACCGCCAGGCAGATCGTCGTCTCCCACTCGCCGCGAAGAACACACGGATACTAACGGGGCATAGGTTCGCCGATCTCTTTTATCGCTACTCGGACCGACATTGATGCGACGATGACGACGATGGAAAGCGGGGAAAGACAGCGCGGAATGTACGTGCAGCACACACAGCCGAGTGCGCGAATTCTGACATTGACTCACCGCTCACGCTTTACTCCGAGAAGCGCGGTTCGCGCGATGCTTCTGTTCCCTCGCAATCGGCGCACCTGCTTGGTACTAATTAAACGACGATTACCGAGAAAAATTCGCTTAAGAATAATAACAATGGTGAAAATTACGCTTATACCACGAAGTCGGTTAAGCGATTCAATAACACTTTGCACTCGTCCCAGTGTAACGCTCTCGGTCTACTTTGAGCTTATGCAGGCACCCTCGTGAAGACGCAATGAGGGTCGCAATCGGAGGCATGACCATTTATCATCGGGAGATTGCGTGCGCTTCGTGAGAAACAAGTTTTTCTGCAAACGATGTCAAACGCAGGATCGCAATATCGTAGCGACGATAACACGCGGTATGAAATATTCTCGGCAAATAAATTGCGCAGAGACAGTTGATATCGATATCACACAGTATTAAAAAAAATGAACTTTGAGTATTGATTAACAGACGTGGCAGAGAAAAGATAAACTCATATACACGATTAATTCATAATCGCTGAAAAACTGCAATAAGTTTTATAACCGCGTAATATCGCTTGTTAATTATTCCATGTGCGTTATTTCGATTTTTGGCCGTTTCAAAATTATAATGAAACACACCACTTTGAGGTAAAGCTCATTTACATCGTTTGACTTCTCATTCCGGCGACACCTCACCTTTATGAGTCACGCATTTGGGTTGTTTATTTTGTGCACATCATGCCCCGCTGATTAAATGTACGTCGAGCGGTGTGTCAAAACGTAATTCCCATCTGATACGAGTATTTCCAGTTCTGCATCAGCGAGCTTATTGTTCTTATTTCCGCTGATTAACGCGCCTGACGAACGAAACACGAAAGAAGGCTTTTCTTTTGTTAGGAGTGAACTCAAGCGAATTTGTGACAAAACAAAACGTACACATATTCTCGTTTTATAACGCGCATAAAAAAAGACAAAGCAAAGCTCGGGTTGCACACATTCCAAAATCCTATAGGATTAATTTGTCGGCACGAAGTACAAATTTATTACAAAATTAATGTTGAATTTTTATTGAAAATTTTATATTAAATATCAAGACGATGCAACAAACGAGGCTTTTTTAGAATTATATAAAGAATCTACAGATACTTCTTTTTCGAGTGTAACATTTTTAATGTTTCTCGCTTATCTTCTTATATCAAGGAAATTGTAATAATGACGATATAAAACTTTGTTGCTAATTTGTTGATCGTGAAATATTAATTTAAACTGGTTCTACTTATTCTGTAATTATATTTAAAAAGATGATGTTCCGCTTTCGACTTTAATTGGTTAAGGTCAGTTTCATCATCTCCGATTAATTTAATCGGATGATTAAGTATCAACCGTGGATCGGTCAATTCCAATGGAACACTAAAATTGAAAAAAAACCGGCTGATGAAATTAATCGGAAATGGTGAAACCGGCCCTTATGGTGCGTTTCCTCTGAACGCGTCATGCGTCGCGTCACCATTTATTATTCGAATGTAATAAATGGTGCGTATTCCTTAGGACTAAGTTATCACAGTTACATAATAAGTACAATACTAATTGTAAGTAAAACATGATACAAGTCGCCAATCTGTACGGTGAACTCACACGAGAGGAGAGACGGCTATATCATTTACATTGAGAATAAAAATTGACGACGACGCTTTTAAGTACCGCTCGCGACGTTTTGACGTTACAGAAATGGGAAAATCTGAACTTTCCAGCGTCGACGTTAGAACTAACATGACATCACAAAATCGTCTTGACGCGCAATCGTAGACACTTGAACACAATTAAACATATTTTTAAATAACTCACATATACAATCGTTTGTATTTCGTATGAAAACATTTGAAGTGCAATTGAAAAGGTTTGTGAATCATTTGTTTGTTCGTAATTAATCAATTATTTTTCCACCATGCGTTTAGCCACAATAGACAAATATGGAATCGTATGTATTTTGTATGAAGAGTTATGAAGTGTGATTAAAAAGGTTCGTGAGTGATCTAGATAACTTTAATTAAATATTTATTAACCGAAAGTTAGCAGGAAATCAACGGAAAAGAAAGAGTTTTATCGGTAGTTTTCCACCTATGATACTGAATGATTCGAATGATAGTGAATGATACTGAATGATTTTTTTTTGTGACTCATGGTTGCCACATGCATGAAGCTTTCGTGAGAGCAGGCTCGATACGTCCGATTCGTAAATAAGATGAGGAGGTGGATTGTTTGTATCTCTGAAACTTACAAAAGTGAGCGAATTCACAGTTTGAAATTACAAATATTCTAGTATTCACTCAACTTTTGTAATTTACGTAAGTTCCAGAAATCGACCTCCAGATAACAATGTTAGATTGAAGGTCGATTATACGCTGTATCTACAAGACCGTGAGATTAACATCGGTAAACTCATGGGCGAATCCTTAATCCGATTCTGCGGCGCCGGCGCTACAAGTAGTAAAATTTTGATACACGAACTTGCAATGATGTCGGCCCACGTTCAGTGATGTAATAAAGCCTAGTTCGATCTCCTTATACAGATTCTATGGATATGATTATGAATACCGGCCTAAAACAAGTAATTTTTTCTCATTCTACTTACTGCACTAGTTCACCAGTGAAGCAATAGAAAACAAGCCTACAGCAGAGAGAAGCCTGAAGGATTGTCTACAATAGATTAAGTAAGCCTGGCGTAAGAAGTAAGAGTAGACGTAAAGAAATGAATAATTTCTATTTCTTACTCCTACTTCAGCTATAACGCTTACACTAGACGAATTCGAGCAAAGTTCGACCAGTGCCACAAATATTTTAAAAAATTATGACTGCACTTTAGCTTTTACACTGAAAGGAAAAAGTTTGGGTTAGGTTAGGTTAGGTTTTCTTCATACTGCTTACTTCCAATGTAGACGTCCTTGAGAGCGGCCACGGCCGCGATTTAATTGCGACCTTATTTTGAAGCGCCTCTATGTCCACATAATGTGGACTTCGAATCACGTAGCCAATGTCCACAATCCCATCGGTAATGTCCACGACATTGTGGTTGTCTTCCGTCCTATGTGCATGAAACGTCGATAAAACAAAGTTATTAATTTTTCCTTATGTGAGCGAAGATTTTTCGTTGTGAGAGTCTCATTATTGACGACGATCAGTACCGGCGTAAGGTTAGGGCGCGGTTGGGCGATCGCCGAGGGCGCCAAATGTGTACTGGTGCCGCTGCCTGGTTTCACCTAGTTTGAGAGTGAGAGAGATTCGCTAAAACATAAAAACAAAATGGAGTTTGCCATTCGATATTATTACCTTGTCTCTTCTTTCGCAAGAATTTCGAGCCCTTGAATTTGAATTTGAGCCACGATAATCTTGCTCAGGGCGCTAAAACCGGAACTGACGACGATGCAACAACTTTAATGTTAGTGCAGAAAAATCGTAAGTCCCGAAAACTAATAATTTTTACAATACGCAATTCATATGCGATATTCCTATTCCCCGTCACAAGTTCTAGGAATATCTCTTATCAGTCAGAGTGCTCAAATCGCGTTTTGACCCGATTGCAGCGCACTTCAAGATTCAGCGCGAGAAATTGACAGGTGCGGAAAAATAAAAATTTTGCAGTTCGGACACGATTGCCTCTTCTCAGGCACGAAATCTAACAATGTCTCCCAATTCTTGATTCGCTAGAGTCATTACTGGCGACGATCCATCCACTTTAAGGTTGGCGCAAAAAGACCGCGAGTTTCGAAAATAAAAAATTTTTGATTTCTAACGCGATATCCTATGCCCCCGCATTAAATCTGACGACGTCTCGCAAGTTTTAATTCGATAGAGTGTCATTCATGACGATGATGCAGCGCGACTTTAAGTAGGCGCATAAAAATTGCAAGATCCGAAACGTAAAAATTCCAAGTTTAAACGCGATATCCTATGTTCTGGCATTTATTCTGACGACGCCTCGTAATTTTTAAGTCGATAGAGTGTCATTCATGACGACACTGCAGCGCGACTTTAAGTTGTCGCATAAGAATTACAAGTTCCAAAAGGTAAAAATTCGAAGTTTAAATGCGATATCCTATGCCCCGGTATTAAATCTGACTAGGTCTCGCAAGTTTTAATTCGATAGAGTGTCACTCATGACGACGATGCAGCTTTAAGTAGGCGCGTAAAAATTGCAAGATCCGAAACGTAAAAATTCCAAGTTTAAACGCGATATCCTATGTCTCGGTATTAAATCTGACTAGGTCTCGCATGTTTTAATTCGATAGAGTGCCATTCATGACGACGATGCAGCGCGACTTTAAGTAGGCGCGTAAAATTTGCAAGATCCGAAACGGTGTGTGTGAAGCTGGCATATCATTTCCTGGAAAAACACTGATTTTTTAGAGTTCTGACTTCCTTTCTAATAGTTCTAGAGTTCCTGATACATTAAACACATAGTTCTGGCTTTTAAGACCAAAAAATTGAAAAGTGCAAACTGATTTGCTAACTTCACGCTGCAAATCACTTTGTCCCCGGATGATTTCCTAGTTATTTCTGCTAGGATTTTTATCGCATGAAAGTTCTACAATAGTTCTAGAAAAAGTTCTATGCAGTAGAACCGATAAATAATTTTTGAAAAATTAATACAGCCCGAGAACTGTATTTAAGGCAGATAGGTATGATTTGCTGTCCGAAATGACGGAGTTCTGGCTTTATACAAATAGTTCTCGCATAGTTCCGAACATATTTAAGTCTTTTCTACAGAGTTCTATGCAGTAGAACCGATAAATAATTTTTAAATAATTAATGCTGCCCGAAAACTGTCATTAAGGCAGATAAGTATGATTTGCTGTCCGAAATGACGGAGTTCTGGCTTTATACAAATAATTCTCGCATAGTTCCCAATATATTTAAGAGTTTTCTACAGAGTTCTATGCAGTAGAACCGATAAATAATTTTTAAATAATTAATACTGCCCGAAAACTGTCATTAAGGCAGATAAGTATGATTTGCTGTCCGATATGACGGAGTTCTGGCTTTATACAAATAGTTCTCGCATAGTTCCGAATATATTGAAGAGTTTTCTACAGAGTTCTATGCAGTAGAACCGCGCTCGACCGGCGAACCTCGAGTCGTGGTGGGGGCACGGTAGACCTCGCTTTAGAAATCGGCGAAATGTGCATCTTCGAGCTCTGCGATACAGCATCAGCGCTTGTTCTCCTCAACTGATTAGCATTTGTTTTCGACAGACAGCTACTCGGGGTTGATGATGGGAGAATCGGTTATAGGGAACAGAAACGGATCGAAGTGTCTTTCATATTTCGTCAATAAGCAAATTGAACATTATGTTTCTTTCGTATAAAAAAACTTATATGTAGAAAAATGTATGATCAAAATAAATTGATACAAATATTAACAACTCCAGAATATAAGTGTATAGATGTAAATGGAAAATGTTTTCCACCCTCGAATCCTATATACTTACAAATAAGCGAAAAAGAAATGGATTCGTATATAAGTCCGAAGCATATATATACCATATTAAATACAGATAGACGCGGTATACGTACTTCCGTAGCAGAAGCATTTGGATTAAGTAAAAATATTGAAAATTCTTTCAATGAGACACAATTGAATAACACAAGTTTTTCTGATTCAAATTTATCTGAACAACCGAATAAATTATGTAATGATAAAGCTTTCAAACTCATAATTTCTGACAAAAATTGGAATGATATAAAGCCTGTCGTAAAACATTATAGCAATCGTCGATACCTAAAATTAAAATCTGGCGAATGGCCTAACGTATTTGCTACAAAGATATGGGAACAAGTAAAAATTCCGTGTGCATTTATATTTAAAAATGCAACCGTATTTCCAAGTCTTAACGCCAAATGTTTTGTGCGATTTTATGCAATATGTAAAGAATGTGCCTTAA
>NW_011966780.1:27120-31217 GCF_000949405.1 Vollenhovia emeryi | reverse complement strand
TTAGTTTGTATCGGGTTTGCGTATTTCTGTAAAGCACAATATTCTTGTGTGCGTATGGACTTACAAATGATGGAAAATGATCTGCTCTACAGAACAGTTAACCCGGGTTAAATATATACAGTTTTGGAAATTTGGAATAATCCACGCGCAATTGTATGATGATGGAAATAGGATTTTGGATACATTCTTTGATATTATGTCTCAGATATATCCATTAAACGAAAATGTACTTGACATTGCATCATAAATATATTTTGACATACTTGTTTAGGTTTTTATGTATTTGTACTCCCACCGTTATACGGAAAAAAAGTTTGGTTTATGTGTAAGTTGCAAGTGCTTTTAGCACGGCGCGCTGCGCGCGCCCCACCCCTTCCCGCCCCACCCCCGCTCACCCCCTCCCCTCCCTCTCCCTCCCCCACCCCACCTGCTCTCTCTCCTCACCTTCTTCCCCGCACTTACCATAGACATAGAAGATAGAAGATAGTGACACGTTGGGAACACATACTGGGTCTATTTTTTATGTCTATGCAACTTGCCACCTTCTGTCATACCGACGATTTGTAGCGACACAACATGGGTTGCGTGGTGGGGTGGGAGAGGGGAAGGGGGCGGGGGTGGGGCGGGAGTGGGGCGGGCTGCGATAGGGGGGTGGGGCGCGCACAGCGCGCCGTGCTACACGCATTTGCAACTTACACATAAACCAAACTTATTTTCTTCATAACTTTTAACAATGAGCGACGGGAATGGGCAATGACCTTGACCTCCTTGGGGGTCAAGGTCAACATCAAGGTCAAACGGAAGTTGATTGGCGGGTGCTAAGTAAAGGGAAATATTTACCTCAGAGTGCAATAGAATTAAACAAAAACCATGTTTTTCACAGTGGAAGTAAACACGTGGACATTAGATAACATTTTTCGCGAGAAATTAGAGATAGAGGCGAAATTAGCATTAACTATTTGCCTTCTGATAGAATGATAGCCGATCTACTAACAAAATCTTTAACTAAAACCAAACATGACAAATGCGTAAAGTTATTAGGATTGAGATAACGATAAGATTATAGGAAAACTACATTTTTTTTAGTCTGCGACCGTTTTACATCAGGTGATGGTACAAACAGTATGATACATTTTTTGTGTTTATTATTTTTTTTTTGTTACACTGATAGGAGGAGTGTTAGAGTAGATAAGAATCATTGCATCTCCCTTTTAAACCACTCATTATTTGCCTTCCCTGATTGCGTGCCACCGCTTACACCTTTTTCTTAAAGTGTTCCACTCTCTTGCGAGCGGTGCGCTGGCGAATCGCTTTTCGCCCTCTTGCGTTCTTCTACACACTTTATAGTCCTGCGTGCGTTCTGTCCCGTGTGTGCACGTTAATTCTTGTAGGCTCTCTGGGCTGTATTGTAAAACCACAGAGCAATAAACGTTTCCTTTGACGATTAAGTCGTAGACAGTGTGTACCCTTTTTAGCCCTAATCAAACAAAAATATCATGCGTACATTATAAAAAGTCGCTCTACCTGCAATAGTAAATAGATACAAAAGGGTTAAGATGATAAAGAAAAGTATAGACGGAATATTTGGATTAGATAATTTTTTAAATCTAAGAACACATAAGAATGAAGAACAATTAATAAGTCACAAGAATATAACACAAATGCACTTAAATTTAACATAAAATAATGAAGAACACATAAGAAGTAGGATTTACAAAACACATGCGAGAATCAATCACCTTAATTTAGTAACGTGAGCAGTACGTGAGCAACAGTACGTGAGCAAAACACGGTAGTTTAGTAACAAGATATCCTAATAATTTTATTAAATTATAATAAATAATTTAATAAAATTATTAGGATATCTCACATTTTGCTTAAATTAATCCCCAATCCTCGCGAGAGAGGCATCCAAGAAAAAGCAATTGATTTAAATGCTCACCCGAAAGTCTACTGCGATTTTCCACTTTAATTGCTCCCGCTCTGGAAAATAATCGCTCGGATGGAACAGACGTTGCGACGACGCTTAGATATTTCATGGCTACTTTATATAGTGATGGATACGCTGATTTGACAGTTTCCCAGTGTTTCAAAGAATTTTGGTAGCGTGAAATTACTGGTTGATTAAGATACTGTCGTAATTCAAGATTGAGACCTTCTTTGTCATTGCTTATCGAATCAATATTTTTAGTCACTATTTCATCCTGATATTCCCATATACTTGATTCATTATTTGATGATCTTGTCGGAACCCTATTGGGAATTTCAGAAACTGTATTAGGTTTCATTAAGGTGTTAATTTTTGTAATTGCTGAGGATGCTGCCAGTGCAGATTGAAAATGTAGTTTCTTGAATCGCGAATCCAACATAGTTGAGATTGCAAGGATTGGATTAAATTCCAAAACTTTAAACTTTTGCTCTGTTAACGCCAGAAGATGATTCTTAAACTGTATACTTGTTTCCGTCACATTGTTATCGACTTCCAATTGTTTTGGTTCCCAAGAGCATATTGCTACTTGCATACAATGTATTATTGGTATAATGACACTCGCCGTTGGATATGAATCGCCGCTTATTTCTGTAATGACCCTTTCGATAGGTGTGAGCAAGCTAATAAGATTCTTCAATAGTTGAATTTCATAACGTGTTAGCATCTCTGGAATATTTCGACATTTGAGAGTTACAGGATAAACAATTCCTCGAGAATGAGGAATCTCTCCAGCATGTATAAAGTTGAATTCCATCGAGTTGGAACGTCTTGGATGAATTTGAGAGCTGTTGATACAGTTTTTCCGTCGCGAACTTGTAATCGTTTTAATTCATCCGAAGCTACGACACTTCTTTTTACCAAAGTGACAATATTTCTCACTTTTGTAATAGTATCTCTCACGTTTGTCATCGAATTAGAAGTCATCACATCGGGAATCAAATGTGACAGTACGTGAGCAAAACACGCTAAGTGCTTGGCTCGACCAAACGAATCGTACACAGCTCTTTTTATATTTGCTGCACTATCAGAGACAATGGCTGTCGCGTTCTCTGGATTTAATTCGAAGGAATCGAGTACGGAAAGTAGAATTTCTGATAGATATGTAGCTGTATGACTTTCATGTAATGATTCAACTGCCAAACATCTATTCTTCAGTGTTCCGTTGGGCATCGCATAATGAATTGTTATTCCAATGTAACTTTGATTGCTTATGTCCGTCCAATTATCGCAGGTTATTGTGTATGATGTAACTTCTTTGAGATGTACCTTGACATCCTTCTTGAGCATTTCATATTTCATAGTCATTAGTTTTGTGATTGTCTTCCTACTAGGAAGATTATATAATGGAACTGCTGTTTTTATCAGTAGCTTAAAACCATCATTTTCGACTATTGATAGAGGTGCATTATCAACAGCAATCATATACAGGGTGTGTCCTAATACCAGTATCACCCGTAACTGGCAGATAGACCGGGGCAAACTGAATAGAAAATACCATTTTGCAAAATTCGCAATAGTTATCGAGAAATGAATTTTAATGTCTGAGCGAATGAAAGCGTAGACGGCGGCAGGCCGGACTTGGCAGGCAACGGTGGGGCATCATCTAATAGCGAGAGGTGGAGCGACGCGCCGAAAAAAAGTTGTCACGCAGCGAGCGGCGAGCTTCAGTACACTCTCCGCTCGCCCCTCACCGCTCGCCCCTCGCCACGCGTCGTTCGCCGCTCGACGCTCGGCTCTCGCCCCTTGCCCCTCACCCCTCGTCCTTTACATGTGGTCGAGCATTATCATAAAGCAATATGCATATTGCAGGTTGCTTGAAGCGTAATTGCTGGTGCATTTCCTCTATCTAAGAACAGTATTTTCCGGCATTAATGATTTTACCAGTACCGGGATTCTGTAACTTGCTATCGATGTTTTTCGGTATCGAAATTAAACTAGCGACAGCAAAGACGTTAAAAGCACAGCTTTCATTGGTTGGTTAACGATACCGAAAACCATCGATAGCAAGTCACAGAATCGCCGTACAGGTTTCAAGAACGAATAATTAATAATGCCAGCTCAATAGACGTGGAGTTATTACTGCTTCATGATAACGTTCGACCATATG
>NW_011966780.1:13160-23287 GCF_000949405.1 Vollenhovia emeryi | reverse complement strand
TATAATAGAAATGGAAGAAGTAAGAGGTTAAAAGGAAATGTGAGGATTATATAGAAGAATGTATAAAGACGAAAAGTAGATTCGAAGAAAAACTGAGAGAAGTAGAGGAAAAAATGAGGGATCTAAATAGGATGATTAGAGAATGGAAGAGGTGGGAAGAAAATGCGATGGATAGCGTGACAGAAGGAAGCAATAATGAGAGAGAAAGTGAAAGTATTATAGTAATCATAGCAGAGGAGGGAGAAGCAGAAGTAGAAGTTGTTATAGAAGTAAATTTGACGGATCGATGATGAGTGAAAGGAGGTTTAGCGATAGAGAGATAGGAAAGTTAAAGAAATGGGTATCAGAAAAAGAAAAAGAAGAAAGGAGAAATAATATAGCAATAAATGGAAAGGACAATGTGGAAAATAATATGGAATTAAAAGGAAAAGTAGAGAATTTAATAAAAAAAACTAGAGATAGACTGTAAAGTACTGAATATTAGGAAAAGCGGAAAAGTAATAATAGCAAGATTAGATATTGAGGAAAACAGAATAAAAGTGATGAAAAACAAAAACAAAATAAAAGGGGGAATGTATACATAGAAAAAGATCTATCATGGGAGGAAAGGAAAATACAGGAAAGGATACTAATATAAATAGGTTAAGGAACAGAAAACAGAGGAAGGAATGAAGATAGGCTACGTAAGAGTGAGGATTAAGGGAGAATGGATAGCATGGAGAGAGATAGAGAGGGATATAGAGAGGAAGGAGAGAGAGGGTCAGATTAGAGAGGGAGAGAATAGAAGAGAGGAGGATTTTGTTTAAGCCAAGAAGAGGAAAAGAACGAAGGGGGAAAGAACTAGAGGGGGAAGAAGAATGATTTTTTGGAATAGTGCAGGGATAGAAAACTAAGATAGAGATTTTTGGAAATATATAGGAAATTTCGATTTTATTAGTTTATGTGAAACATAGGTAGACGACAAGAAATGGGAAAATTTAAAGGGAAGGTTACCCAATACACATGAATGGGAATGTAGTTATGCAATTAAAGATAAGAAGAAGGGCAGATCAATGGGAGGATTTTTAATAAGAAAAAGGAAAGATTGGGATAAGCTAGGAGAGAAAGTAATAAATAAAGAAGAAGAGGGAGCAATAATGTCAGAAATAATAGAGGAAGAACCGAGAATTAACATTATATCAATTTACAACAGGAATAGAGGAAAAAACTTAGAAAAAAACGATAAAGAATTTAGTGGAAGGAAAAGAAAGAGAATGTATTGTCTTAGGAGGCGACTTTAATATAAAAACAGGGAATCTATGGGGAGGAGAGGAAGAGGAAGGAGGCACGGAAAGAAAAAGCAAAGACAAAGTGATAGGAAACGGAGGTAGGAAACTGATAGAATGTATCCAAAAGGAAGGTTGGTATACGTTAAATGGTATGATAGAAGGAGATTGGGAAGACGAATATACTTTTGTAAACTCGAGAGGATGCTCTGTTATAGATTATGTAATAGTCAATGAAGAAATGATGGAAAGGACCAAAGATTTTAGAATAGAGGACAAGGTGGACTCGGATCACATGCCATTGACTTTACTAATGGAAAAAAGTAGCCAACAAAGAAGAAAGAAGAGAGAAATAATAAAATAAAAGCAAAAGCAAGAGGACAGGTGGCAAATCAGTTGGGATAAAGAAGCGAGAGAAGAATATAGAAAGAAGACAGAAGAGATAGAATGGGAGGAGTCGCAAACAGGAGACACAATAGAAGAAAAATGGAAGAAGCTCAAGGAAATAGTAAAAAATGCTATGATAAGGAAAAAGATAAAGAACTTCAAAAGAGAACTAGGATACAAAGACTGGTGGGACAGAGAATGCACGAGGAAGAAAAGGGGAGCAATAAGATATTATAAGAAATGGAGAAAAGAAAAGATAGGGAGAGGAAGATATATGGAAGAAAGAAGAAAGATGAAGGAATTACTGGAAAGAAAAAGGAAGGAAAAGAGAGAAAAGGAAGAGCTAGGACTGGAAAACCTGAAGAACAATAAAGAAGTGTGGGGATGGATGGATAAATAAGAAGAGAAGAAAGAGGACAATGGTAAAAGGAGAAATAGGCAAAGAGGAATGGAAGAGGCACTTTATCCGACTACTGGAAGGAAAAGAAAGACAAATGGAAATAGATAACAAATCCGAAGAAAAGGAGGAACAAGAAGGATCAGAAGAAGAAGAGGAATGGGGAGAAGAGAAAGTTTGGAACGTAGTCAAAAGGATGAAGAGAAAAAAGGCGATAGGAGTCGTCGAAATCCCGATGGAAGCATGGCAATACGGAGGAAGAACAATAAGAAAAGGATTAATGGAGGTGATAAAGAAGGTATGGAAGGAAGGGCAAATGCCGAACGATTGGAGAGTTTCAATAATAGTACCGATCTACAAAAGAGGGGATAAAAACCTTACGGACAACTACAGAGGAATATCACTCTTACGCTCGGTCTACAAGATCTATGCGGAACTGATGAGAAGCAGACTGGAGGTAGAGACTGAAAGGCTGGAATTACTGTCAGAGAGCCAAGCCGGATTTAGAAGAGAAAGGTCACCGATAGATGATATTTACATCTTGAACCATCTGGCACAAAGAGAAAGGAAGAAAGGAAGAGAAGGAGGCAAAGTATATGCATTTTTCACGGATTTAAAGGCAGCCTTTTAAGAACGCTTAAAATAGGAAATTGGAATTATGTACACAAAAATCAAAGGTGATGGTTTTTAATAAAATAGGAAAGGAAAAGAAAGAAACATGGAAATGGAAAAGAGAGAATATAGAAGAGGTAGTGAAATTTAAATATTTAGGATTTATATTAAATAGGGAAGGGAACTACAAAGACCATATAAAAGAACTAGGTAACAAAGGGAAAAGTGCAGCCTGTAAGGTATGGGGATTAGGAGAAAGAATTTGCAAAAATGATTTCGGTAGAAGAATGATGCTGTTTAGATACCTAGTACAAAATGTGATGTCATATGGAGGTGAAAGTTGGGGATAGGAAGAGAGGAAAGAATTAGAAAAAGTAATGATGGATTACATAAGATGGGTTTATAAGCTAGACTTTTGCACACCGCGATATATAATTAGGAGAGAACTAGGAATAGATAAATTAAAGATAGGACTAGGGAATAACGGTAATAAAATATGAAGATAGATTGAAAAAATGAAAGAGGATAGGTGGATTAATAGATGTCAAAAAGAAGAAGAAGAGGAAGGTACAAAAGATCTATATATGGAGGAAAGAGAAAAATATTACAATAGGAATGGAGAATAGGAATGGGGAATAGGAGCTTTAGAAGGTTTAAAAAGAGAAAAAGAGGACTGGATACAAGAAATTATAAGGAGAGATAGAGAAGTACAAAGACAACAAAAGGAAAATAAGATAACAGAATCGAGATATAATAAAAGGTATAAAGAGTTAGACAAATGGAAATAGGCCTAGATACTTAAAGGATAGGAATGCGGAAGAGTATGCGTCAGGCGATAATATTAGAGCGCTAATGAATCTGAGATGCGGTAACCTAGAAATATACAATAAATACTAGCTAGAAGAAAAAGAAAGAACCTGTGTTTTTTGTAATACGGGATGGGATAGTCTTGAGCATTATATAAAGGAATGTAGTATGACATCACACTGGTTCAAGAAATTAGGGAAAAGCAATAAAGAAATAAGGGATAAGATATGAAGCGACGAATTAGATAAGGAAAAAGGGAACACTATTAGGAAGATATGGATAGAAAGAGAATGCAGGTTGAGAAGTTTAAAAAAAGAAAAAGAAAAAGAGGAGAGTACAGGAGGAAGCCCAGTGAGAAATGATTCGTCGATCGACGTCGAAACGACGCCGAATCGACATCGACGCCGTCGAATTGACGTCGATTCGACATCGTTTCGACGTCGATTGACGGATCATTTCTCACTGGGAGGAGGAAAAGAAATGTAAATAATAAATAAGCAATATAAACTAGTCACGATACGTAAAGAAGAAATAGGGAGGAATAGAATAAGTATGCAGGAGTGAATGAGTTAAGAACTATTGTAAACCAAGTCCATTTCTTGGCTGTAAGCTGAAGTAAAATAAAAAATATATATACTAACTTGCAAAAGAACTCGTTCTCTGAAATGCTGTATCAATTCGTACATCACGGTGGGGCTTCACCTGTAATTTACACATTTGTAATGACATATATAATTTCTGATGATACAAATATTTTGAATATATATTCTGATAAATATATATTTTGACAACGTACCTTACAGTTAGATTCAAGTTTCCGACGCTTATTGTTAACAATAGAGGACGAACTTGCATCAGAGTAAGAGGTGTCATTGATTTCATTGCTGTCATCGATGTCATTGTTGTCATTGATGTCATTGCTGGACTCTGAACCTGTTTGTGGTTTCTCTCGATTTATTGACCCGTCACTTGTGTAAAAGATCGGATGCTTCCGTATCAGATGTTGCCGTAAGTTTGTAGTATTGCCCCCGTGCTTATATTTCTTTTTACAGAGATTACAATGAGCCATTAATTTGTCCACTTTTTTAAAAAAATTCCACACACAACTCACTGCTTTTGATCTGTATAATAAACATAATAAACATAATTAACATAATGAAAATAAAGAATTCTTTATACACTACATAATATCAATAAATAAATTTAGATAAATATAAATTTTGTGAAGAATCTAATCAAGAAGTTAATAAATATTGAATAAATCTCGTACTTTCGTAAATTATGAGATTCTTGAGTAGTTGGGATTTGCAACATTGCAGTTCTTGTGGCAATAGACTGACAATGAGTTGGACCAGACAAATTGTTGCCCAACTCAGCACTCTGGACATCTGTTGATAATAAATAGTTTAATTTAGTAATTTTAATTTAGTATACGAGGCTTGTCCGTAAACTAAGTACCGTTTTGGAAAAAAACACATCAAAACATTTTTTTCAAAACAAAATTTATTTTTACATGAAAGAGCATTTCTTAAACTTTTTTCAACATAGTTGCCACCATTGTTCAGACATTTGTCGTAGCGGGAAACCAACTTTTCGATGCCCTCTTCATAGAAAAATGCCGCCAGTGAAGATAGCCACTGCTGAATACCGTTTTGTACGTCCTCAAAGCGCCTTCCTCCAAAATCACGCTTCAAGTTCAAGAACAAGTGGTAGTCAGAAGGTGCGAGATCGGGGCTGTACGGCGGGTGATCGAACTGCTGGTGTCACTCAAAACCTTCAAGCATTCGGTTGGGAGCAGTTCGATCACCCGCCGTACAGCCCCGAACTCGCACCTTCTGGCTACCACTTGTTCTTGAACTTGAAGCGTGATTTTGGAGAAAGGCGCTTTGACAGCGATGAGGACGTACAAAACGGTGTTCAGCAGTGGCTATCTTCACTGGCGGCATCTTTCTATGAAGAGGGCATAGAAAAGTTGTTTTCTCGCTACGACAAATGTCTGAACAATGGTGGCAACTATGTTGAAAAATAGTTTAAGAAATGCTCTTACATGTAAAAATAAATTTTGTTTTGAAAAATGTTTTGATGTGTTTTTTCCAAAACGGTACTTAGTTTACGGACAAGCCTCGTATATAAACACTCAATTTTAATAAAAATAAAACAATAATAATTGAAAATAATTACCATCTAGACTGATCGAGTTATTACTCATATTTAAGATTACATCTCCACTTATCGATGAAGGACATTCAGATGAAGTCGCGATTCTTGCACTACAATTTTTAAAAAATTTATAATTCTAAAATAATTAAAATACTATATTTTTCGTCTTTATCTTTTACGTAATGAAAATAACTAAAAACCAGAAGGAAGATATAATAAAGTTACTTACTTACTAATAACTAAGAACCAAAGTTTTAAACTCAAATAATGAAAAGATACACAAGGAATTTGTAGGCACTGGAAAAGAAAGGTTATGTACCAAAAATTATTACAAATCTATGAATATATGAAATATAAAATTAAATCTTGAAGGTCATATATGAATATTATATCTTACCTGCTCTCACTCATATTATTTTGCAATCTTCGACTTTCACAGAATATGATTTTCAAAGGATATCTATTACATCATCCAAGAAGACTAGAGACAGAAAGAAACCTACAGTTTCTCTCTGCTAGAGACTAGGTGACCGAACTCCAGTGCAGAGATGCAAACTTTGGGTTCCGAGCACCATCAAAGTGTTACACTCGGTGCTCACTCACACAAGCGCAACCGTGTCCGTGTGCTGCGCAGAGACTCTGCGCAGAGTTACCGAGCAGTGTTACCGAGTGTAACACTTTGATGGTGCTCGGAACCCAAAGTTTGCATCACTGCTCCAGTGGTGGGGATAGGTCAAAATATGGTCACATTTCATTGGCGCGTTCGCGGTCATGGTCGCCGGCCATTCGTGAATTACAGCTTGACCGCACAGTCTCAAGCCTAGTGCAGACTGCACGCAGCAAGCGGCAAGCGTCGAGCAGTAGCCAATCAACGAAGAGATATTTTCTACTTCGTTGATTGGCTACTGCTCGACGCTTGCCGCTTGCTGCGTGCAGTCTGTACTAGGCTTTAGGGCTACGTCCCATGGAGCGGCGGTCCGCCGAGCAGTGTTCAGTTTTCACACAGAGATAAAAAATATCGATGTTAAGTAAAAAAGTATTGATAATCGATTAATTGATTTACAGAAATATCGACACAAATAATCGATTATCAGGAAAAAAACTATCGATATTTAATTAATCGAAATATATTGCCCATCCCTAGCGAGCGAGCGAGAGGTGGAGAGCGAGAGAGCGAGAGGTGGCGAGCGAGCGAGCGAGAGGTGGGCGAGCGAGCGAGCGAGAGATGGCGAGAGAGCGAGGGGGGAGTGGAGAGAGGTAGATTGCGAGTGATTAGCGAGGGTAGAAATGTAAAGGTTTGGGTACGTTCCTGAAAAAACGCCAGCTTTGTAAGAGGTTTGGGCACGTTCCTCTAAAAACGCCTTGTAATCCCCGAGGGGAAACAATAAACATATATATATATATATAATTATTCCTTTTTTTCAATACTAATCGTTGTGACAATTTATTGTTTGCTCCAAAGACTCTAAAGTTTATTAAAAATTTTTACTTTATTTTATAGAGATTTCATTTTATTATTAAAAAAGTAAAATTATTTTTATAAGGGCTGTGATCAAGGACGTAATTTTATGTATAAGTTATGTATAAGTTGTCTGAATCAAATACTATGTTCAAGAGATAGGGGCTCCGCAGCAGCAACATTCGACACTTCAAACTTCCAACAATAATTAGAACTTATGTACCCAAGGAGAAATGAAAAGTCAAGATGACGTCAGTTTGATGTCATAGTGACAAAAATATGACGTACATTTTGTCAATATGACATTAAATTGATATCATCGTGATTTTCATTTCTTCTTGGGATATGTACTATAATATTGTTTTTTAAATTAATGACGAATATCCGGCCGGATATCCGGTATTCAGTCGGATATCCGGTATCCGGTCGGATATCCGGTATCTTTCTCTTTGTATACTTGAACTTTATTTGAATGCTTGTAACGGCTCAGCTACATAATAAAATTTATTTTTATATAAATTTGGATTCTCTCATCTCTCTTGCCATGCGCTTTGTCGTCTCCCTCACCTCTTCCCTTTGATAGAGAAGTGAAGATAAATCCTAGCTCGTCTAGGAAATCTTACATTTGGCGCCCAACAAAGGGGCTCGATAAAACATTATCAAGAGCTCGAACAAAAGGAGACGATAGTGGCGGGGCAGGGGGAATTGAGTGATAAAAAGGAAAATTATAGATAGCGAAATAGTGGTGTATGGCCAGGGGTGAAAAGAATATATACATAACTAGAACAGGGAGAGTAGCGAAACAAAAAGTAACTAGCTATAATTTCACAGGAACAATGAGAAAGACAGCTAAAATGCCGGATACACCGAAAAATCTACCCAACGATGCGAACGTACACGATGTGGAGCGGGACGAGGACGGAGCGAACCGACTGCGCGAATTGACGGAAGTGATGAACAGAGTGAGTGGATATAATATAGAGATAAAACTACCGATCTTTAGAGACGAGTGTTCCGCGAATCCGGTAGAATTCTTAGAGAAGCTGGAGAGATTTTTTAAAGTAAAGAGCGTAAGAGAGGAAAAAAAATTGTTGGTCGTAGAGAATGCGCTGGAGGGAACGGCTCGGTTATGGATGGATTTGAACTGTGAATTTAGGACATTTGATGAGTTTAAGGGGGCCTTCCTAGAGAAATTTTATTCCGTGCCGGCACGAGTACAATATAAGAATGCGTGGATAGAGAGAAAATATGACGCGCATAGAGATTCGTTATAGACCCACTTTTATAGTCGAAAGATAGAATCACGCTGTTTTATCCCCAAATCGGAATACGAAATAAATTATTCGATAATCCAGCAATATCCTGTATGGGTTAAGGAAGGCCTTGGCAACCGTAGATCATAACAATAGTGACCTTATTATTCAAACGTTAGCAAATCTTGACGGGATTCGAGGAGAGCGCGAGCGTCATGATAACAAACAAAGATATCAGAATCCAAGGATACGGGCGATCAATACGCGAGAACCAATACCAAACAGAGAGTATAGAGAAGGTTATTGGGGCAGAGGCGATCGAGATGATTCTTCGTATGGATATAGAAATGAGCATTATCATGCGGATCAGTACCGGCACGAGAACTCGTATCGGCGGGGTCCCTATTATCGAAGGGAGAATTATGGTCGCGGTGGCCCGTATGGGCGTGACGGTTGGTACCGGGATCGGAGAGAGACGTTTTATGGGGGGAGTGATCAAATAAATTACGCGGATCAAAGAAATGGAGGAGGATCGGAGTCAGGGAGTACGAGGCCATCCCCGAAGTTGCATGGTTCTCTTCCGGATCAAAGCCATATCGGCAAGAATCCACAGCCTAGTGCTGAGGCAGCTTCGAACTGTTCAAACTAAGGATGGGTGCGATGAGTGGTGGTCCGGCATCGTACCATGGGGGGAGCGATCTCGCGAGCGAACTTGCTAAAGATATCGAGAGAAGCGAGGACCGACGGATCGAGGTGGAAACGAGGGGAAGGGCACGATGTCCGCATATACGTGGTATGATTGGGGGCGGAAGGCGAGTGATCATGTTGCTCGACTCGGGGAGTCAGATGTCGGCAGTGTCCGAGTCCTTATACCGGGAACTACCAACTCAAAACTTAATTCAAGAATTACCGGTGACGAACTTGATCAAATCCACGGCCATTGGAAAAAAATCGACAGCGGTAAAATGTCAGGCATTGATACGAATTCAGATTGAGGGTATGGAATTTGAGAATCCGTTTTTGGTTGTGCCGGGCTTAATGTCAGATATGAATGTAAGCCATGACTGGATGTTTCGGAATTTGGTCGTCATCAATTACCGCAACAATAATATTGAGGTAAAGGGCGAAGTACTAAAGAGAACATCGGTAATATTCGAACGGAGTGCGCCGGAAGCGCTTGCGTGTGCGAAGAGGAATGACGCGGTGTATGTGTACGTGGTAGAAATTCAGGAAATAGGAGAAGAAAATGAAGTAATCCGCGATGGACTGAATGAAATCAAAGCTAATCAGGTTATAGAATATAAGGCGGAGGTAAATGACAGGGGCTCGGCGAGGATGAGGGAGATTTGCGTGGGAGATGAGAAGGAGGGTGATTACGACGAATTAAATAATAAACGCATGAGGGAACGTATAGATAGTTGTGACGTTGAAGAGATAAGCGCGGATGAGGATAAAAAGATAAAAGGGATACAGGGGAACAGCGTTGTTTCTTGAAGCGCGACCGAGTGTGGCCGGACGAGGCGCGAACGGATAAAAATGGTACACGGCTCAATGATGTACAATGGGAATGTATTGATGTACTGTTAGGTAAATTCCAGGGGTTATTTTCAAATAAAGCGGGGTGTGCCTTGGGATATGTTCATACGATTAAGTTAAGGAAGGAAAGGCCGAGGATACGTCATCACTACCCTATCCCGTATGGGAGAGGCTCAATTGCGCACAGTACAATTGGACACGTTGCAATTGCACACAGTGCTATTGGACACATAATGTTGCGCACAGTTCTT